>NW_019418905.1:1860-10805 GCF_000390285.2 Anoplophora glabripennis | reverse complement strand
GAGAGACAGCCCCTTAAAGGGGTAACTCGGAAACAGTTTTTATTTCATAACTTTAAAATTGTTTAATATTAAATCACGAAATTTTGGGGTTGTATTACTATTTATATGCTTAATAATCGGTATAATATATAAATCAAAATTTGCTACAGGGGCGTAAAAAAATGCGGGACCATGGGTCAAATTTTACATTTTTTTTTGTACGCAATTTTTTCTACTTCAAAAATATGAAAATTTCTCATATTTTGCATAAAAAAAGGTACTCTTGTTAGATTTTAATAGCATGAGCCGTTTTGTAGTAAAATCTATTTCAATAATTTATTACTTGCTCAAAAATTCCTACTGCAAAATAAATGACTTTTCGATTATTTTCTAATAAACACTTAAAATCTTGTTTCAGGTTTTCTTGAAAACAATAAAGTTTTTTAAAATTTAACAAGAGTAAAACAATTTTTAAANTTGTAGGTAGGTACATCATCTAATAGTACTTGTAATTCATTTTGTGAAAAATTTAAATAGTGGTCTCCTGCGAGTCGATTATCCTTACCTATATTCATTGAAAAGCCAAAAAACTGCTCTATTTGCTCAGCTTAAAATTCAATATGGCGCCTATAAGAAAAAGGAAAGTTGATTATTGTTTATCGCAACCGAAACGTCGCAATGAAAGTCTAAATATACAGTGAAATTCCTCGAAACAACTTACTGTGAAAAAATGCTTCCAGATTTTAAAAATTCCCCTAAATAAGAAAGTTACAAACGATTTTCGAAAACACCACGTTCACCTTTTTTTCAAAATAACTCAATAACCTGAAGAGCTAGGACCGGTCTGCAAGCGCCATTCAGTTAATATCAGAACTGTTTAAAACTTTACCCATTTAACCATTCCTATATCTTATAGTTTCCAACATGCCAATACATGCATCACCAAAATGGTCCACACTGTGTTACGCTTATTCGTTCTAAATTAGAATATGCGTCAGCGATCGGGAGCCCAATTTATGCAAATCAAATTGTAACTTTGGAAAGAATGTAGCATAAGTTTATAAAATCAGCCGTGTACTTACTAGACCGTACATATCTCCCCGAGGATTTTCCCCAATATGAATTACTTGAGCGTTTCAATTTTCATTTCCTATTTAAAGAGAGATCCGTTCCTCAATACATATTTTTGAACAAGATTCTCCATAATTGCCTCGATTGTCCCGGTGTATTAAATAACAATCAAATTAAAATACCACGACTCATAGAGAAACAAAAAGAAGTTGTCTTTAAAGTATTTAAATTATTATCATTTATCCGGTAATCCCATACAAAGTTTTCACATATACCATCCGTGGGCATATGAAAATCCTCACGTGACAGAAGAAGTTAAGTTATCAACATCAGTTCTCGTTAAAACGTTTGGATGGGTATTATGAGATATTACGTTATTGGACTGTTCTGTCTTTCATTAAGATTTGATGTCAATATATCAGTTGAGTTCATTGAAAACTTCTTATCCTTCTTGATGTTGTACTACTTAATCGGTGATACATTTTATGATTTATGGATGAACAAACCGAGATACAGTTCAGTCCAATCTTCCGTAGTGCCTTCAATCACCTGATTTAAATCCCCTAGTCCTTCGTGAATCATGTAAGGCCTGTTTTAGTATTTAGTGGTGGACATTCTCAATATTTAATGTATTGCAATGTAATCAAATTACGTTTAAAATGTCATAATAAATAATATCTACTAGGTTTCACAGCCTTCGTCATTAATAATATAAGAATTATAATTTCACTACTTATTTGTATATAACAATACTCAGTAGTGTATCATTTTTTTGTCAGTATTATTATTACACACATCTAAAGGGTGAATATAAAAAATTGATTGATATAATATACTAAAAATTTCATTAAATTATTTCTTCCTCTTCGTGTCGTAGAAAAAAATCAATGCTTTCTAAAATTAATCACCCTGTAACTCAGAAACTAAGCCATTTGAGACGTATGTTCATAGTGCCTTTTTTTCCGAGAATCAACTGACCGAGAATTGCTAATTCTTATCGGAAATATATTGTCTGAAGTACTTCTATCAGTCTTCGTTTTTTTTGTCTTTATTTACTGTGTATTTTATCACCTTTGACGAAAAGATGGTTTTTCCCAACGAAAAATCTCATACTGAAAAAAGCCGGCACGTAAAAAATATACAGGGTGCCCCATAAGCACTTGATCAAAAAGGTGCTCCTACATTCTTTGGCTCAAAAGAAGACGATCTGATTTATAGTAACTAACATTAAGAAAAAAAATCTGGCTCCTCTGCTTTTGATTGTCAAAGTACTTGAAAAAGAATATGTTTTTTGTAATATCTGGAGAATGTTACTATGGATTTTAATGAAACTTACTCTGGATTTGTTCCTAAGTAAGACTCGTGTTTTGATGAAGCAACTGCGTCCATCCGCCTTGGGCTAGTGGTAAATTCATGTGTGTCTTGGTACAAGAATTACCAAAACTTTTATTTGGTCAAATCATTTTTTGCTCTTGGTAAAATCTTGTAGTATTAATAGTTTTTACGCAAAGAAATAAAATTTTACACATTCATCATCAGTACTACGCAAGTACAACAACTACTCACTGTCATCATTTTATAATAAATGAATTGTCAATCTTTTGACGAGGCGGACGTAATATGGAATGATCCAGAAATGTTGAGGAGAGCTCAATTCAATTTCAATCGCATAATCCAGCTATGCATCCAAGTAAATGGCGGGTATATCGAACATGTTTTGTAATTCCATCATCATCTATTGTATCTATGTAACTATCATCCAGTTTGAATAAAGAAAATTATGTCTTTCGTAAGTACGTCTTTACATTTTTTGCGTGTTAACAAAAAATAAATCTAATGAAATAAAATGGTATCCGTCGCGTCGCGACAGGTTTTAAAATTGTGACCATTTTACTTTCAATATTGATATCGTATGTAAAAAAATTGGCATAATAATAATTATTAAAGAAAGCTGGTCCTTGTAAATGGGTAGATTTACAGTGATACGTCTAAAATTGTTAAATCGCAATGAAACAGAAAACATTGTTTTGTGTAAAAACTATAAATGCTACAAGATTTTATCAAAAGCACAAAAATCTTGGGATCAATAAAAAAGAATGAATTGATTCCCGAGACCAAATAAAAAGTTCTGGTAATACTTGTACCAAGACACTCAAGTATTTACCACTTGACCTTGGCGGATGGATGCGGTTGCATCACCAGAACGTGAGTCTTACTTAGGAACAAGTCCTCAGTAAGTTTCATTAAAATCCATTGTAACATTCTCCAGATATTACAAAACACATATTTTTTTTCAAGAACTTTGACAGGCAATAGCAGAGGAGCCAAATATTTTTTCTTAATGAAACTTAGGTAATCATGTGCTTATGGGACACCCTGTTTAATACGAAGTCTGTTCAGAAAATAACTGAACTTAATTTTTTTAACCTTTATTAATTTTGTACATTATTGATCCTTATCTCCTTCAAAGCACTCCCCTCCCCTATTCACACACTTTCCCCAGCGGTTTTTCCATTTTGTAAAGCAGTTTGGATAGTTTCATTTGAAATGGCCTTTAAAGCTGTTGATGAATTTGTTTTGATGTCATCAATAGTTTGAAAGCAGCAGCCCTACAGCACTGATTTTAATTTCGGAAATAAGAAACATCGCAAAGAGACAGGTCTGGCAAATAAGGAGGGTGAGGGAGGAGAGTAATCTGATTTTTGGTACAAAACCGACGAATGGAGAAAGCTGAGTGTGCGGGCGCATTGTCTTGCTGCAAGAACCGTGAGTTATATTGCCACAACTCTGTTTTTTTACGTAACCGTTGTAAGACGCCTTGACACACACGGTTCAGTGTTTCACCTTGAAACAAGAGTTCAAAATGCACAATCCAAGTCAAAAACAAAAAAAATACAGTGAGCATCACTTTGACCTTGGACCGAGACTGATATGCTTTCTTGGGGCATGAAGATCCTTTGTCAGTCCATTATGATGGTTGAACTTTGAAACTTCTCTAGAGTGAACTCTAGGTTTCCACCTATAGAATAATTGGCAATTCTGTGGAAGTTCAAAATTAACTCCAACTAAGTCAGTGGTCAAGGGGGGATCGATTTCAGTAAGTATGGAATTTGCGTCTTTGCTATTCACTATGTAGGCGTCAGGTGATTTACTATTCGGACAAAGTTATGTCATCCAAGGAATTTCGGAACTGATTAAAAAAATTGCAAAAAATTGTAATATATCTATTAAAAGTACCAAGCTTAGTTACAATTGCAATTTTTTCACAGTGACTCTACTTCTAAGTTAAAAGAATTAATTAAAATTGAGAAAACTACGATAATTATTAATTACAACAACCAACTGACAGGAAATGCAAATATAGGCTATACATGAACAGAGTGATCTGAATGTTAAGTCTTCTAGCCGACACAAAGCACCTATACAGTTCACTGGGAAAATAGTTGCCTGCCTCCTAGTGCATCAGAATCTTAATGAGTTGGCTAGTCGAAGGGACTGGAACCTTCCATGCCAATGGTGATGTACAGCAATGTGCTTATGGGCAGTGGAACCAGTGACAGCTACGGTTGTGTCATGGAAGGCGAGGATGAATTCCCAAGATGTTCACGAGTACTTAGTCTTCTTCGTAGTTGTATAGGAGTGCTATATCGTCAGAATGCCAAGCCGCAGCAAACGGCATCTGGAGAGCCCGATGTTGTTAGCACACCAACCGAAGATGCCCTTTCGATTTTCTCGGTGAAAAAGGTAGCCACGAAATTCGAGTTGAAATACGATACTTACCAAGTTGTTTTACATAAGTCAACAGCCCAAATCCGGAGAGACCAAATGTCAGAATTCACACTGAATAACAGTCTACGAGAATTTGCGGAGCCACTCCGAAGTGATCAAATGTCGACTCTGGGATTTTGTAAATCAGTAATCAAAGCGGACGTCTTTGGCCAGTGCGTGTCTACGACTTGAAATCAAGCGTATTTGTTGCCTTGAAGTCGTCGTTGCTTATTTAAAGGGAAATAACTTTCAAGGCTATACTCATTTTTCCTGATTTTTTTTTATCGAATTTCAACTGTACACTACATAGTTGCGTTGTTTATCACGCATTTAGGTACTTGTGATATATTAATATGTAAGTATAATTTATAAAAATAAACTTTTTTGCGATTCACTTTGTTAAAAATTTATTGCGAGCACACCGCTCAAGACCTAAACCAGCATCAAATCCGCTCAGAATTTTCGGTGCCTGTGGCAAAGATACTAAGGGATAAAGCTGTGCGAAAACATAGAATTTCGCATTTTGAAAGAGGTTTCAATTACGCCTGTAAAATTTACAACGATATTTCCACTTACATTAAGTCTCTCTCAAATCTGCAAACACCCCTAAAACATGTTAGAACTTGGATAATTTCCAAACAAATACACTACAAATTGCATTTTGAAACTGTTTGAATTATCTTGAACCAACAATATATTTTTTTTAAAGAAAAACGAATGATATTTCAAGAACTTAGAGTGCCAACTACTTACAAATATTAAGCTTTGAAGAACTAGTTCAATCGACGTAATAAAATTAAGTATGTAAATATTATTTTGTTTGTTCAAGTAATGAACTTAAAACTTACTATGCATTTATAAATTGTTACTTTTTTAAGCATAAATTTGTACCTACTTATAACAATAAGTATAACACGAAGGTTTGTGAATTTTAATATTTTCTAGTCAAATACATGATCTGTATAGGTATTTGTATTTTAGAAGTTATTCTATTTTTGTCTTTCGACTTCTGACATTTATGCCTAAATTGATTGACGCTGAATTAAAAAGGCAATCTATAAAAATAAAGCGATAGGCGTGTTTCTTGCAACAACAGTGGCAATACATGAAGAGAATTTCGTGGAATTTAATGGGGAATGTAAACTCCCTGCACAACTCCACACCTCAAATATGCTAAACTCGTGCGTGCATTTTCTGGATATTGCTCACCGGAGCTATAAATTCATCGAGCTTACATCGCTGTACGGTAAAAGCCTTATATATCTTTCTTGCTACATAATGGAAACACAGCGAATGTGGAACTGTACCACATCTACCAAATATGTTGAAAAATGTGACATGGCAATGTTGTTGCATTACAAGAAGGTAATCATAATAATGTCTACCATACACTTCTATAATGAGGTTTTCCTTACTCGGGTAAATATACAGTGTTTTCAAAAGTATAGTTTTTTTTTTTTTTAGTGTGAAGGGTTATAGCTGATAGTAAAATAAAGTGATTCATAAAAAATACTTTAATGGAAATTTTTTAATACCAGATATTTACACTTCAAGTTAATGAGATTTCTGACGTCTGCTCTGTAAATGTTTATCACAAATTCGTACTACCGACCAGAAATAAATCAGTGATTATTATAGCATCTTTCGTCGCTAATCTTTGACATTTTAATAATCGGTTTTGTTCTAGGTTTTGAGTTGGTATTCATTTTGATATTAGTGAAAGATTGTTGTGGACATTGTTTCAACAACAATCTTCAATTTTTTATGTAGAGAAAAGAATATAATAGAACAGAATAGAATATAGTGAGAATGATTCAAAACAGATTTTAAGGAAAAGTAGTAACCATTAAATGTAACGGGTTTTGTCGAGAAAAAATATCTGGAACAAAAACCCAAATATTAGCGAAAACTCGTGTTTTTCGTACATTTGGGTTAGGAATTTCGAAAATCTAACATAAGGATTTTGAGGTTGGATTGGGATTTAGCAATTCAAAAACCTTCTTAAAAGTGTAATTATCATAAGCCAATGAAAATCGTATTTTTGCTTAATGCGCACCTAAAACAAGGTTCCAAGCGTTGACCAAAATTATTATTTTTTTTATGTGACAGTACTCAAAAAGGCCTACTTTTTGATATTATATTTTTTGACATGATTGTGATGTTTTCTACTGCCTACTATCATTAAGAAAAGACCCTCAAAAATTAAAAAAAAAACATATTAAGCATTTTTTAGGAAATAAATGGATAGCAGTTTCGATTTGATCACACCTCGAAACTCTAAATACAAAGTTTAATTATTATAGCTTTTACAGGGTATTCACAAAATAGGTGCAAACTTCAAAAAATTTCACTGTCCTGTATTAACAGTGGAAACTATTTTCAAGGTATTTTTCCATAATTTTATTAACAGAAAATATATCTATGCAGTTAGGACAGCAAAATAATATATTTTTTTATTATACCAGAAATGAGTTTCACAACGAAGTAATATTTAAATATTACTGTTTTCTATTAGCCCACCATCATTTGGTATGCACTGTTCAATTCGTCTCCTCTTATTTATAATAATTCTCCTCAAGTGCTGTGGTGTTATTTTTCTAATTTTATTATATAAATTTTATTTAAAAAAAATTAATGTGTTTTGTGGGATTTTAAGTAATCGAATAATCGAACCCTTCTTTTTTAACGTTAATCTAATCGCAGTAATTTTTTTGAATTTTTAAATAATGATTTATGGGATTCAGTACATGCACTTCTTCTTCATGTAACACAGAACCTCTACCTTCAACTAGATGGAGCACCTATTTATCATGCGGTAATAGTACGTCATTGGTTGTGTGAGAATTTCCCAAGAAAGTGGATAAGTCGCAACAGTCCGTTTGTTGAGGGGCCGTCAAGAGCTCCAGACTTAACGCCTCTCGATTTGTTTTTATGGGGCCTGTGAAAAATAAAGTAGACCCCAGAACAGAGCAGATTTATGTAATAGAATTAGACAAGCATGTCGACAAATAACACCACATCAGTTGAGGCGAGTTATTAGAAATAAAAGGAGACGAATTGAACAGAGCATACCAAATGATGGTGGACTAATAGAAAACATATTTCATATTTAAATTTTATTACGTTTCAAAACTCATTTCTGGTATAATAAAAAAAAATATATCTTATTGTGAGCACCCTGTATGAGTGAAATCAATGAAACTGCATGGATATACCTTCGGTTAATAAAATTATGAAAAAAATTGCTTGAAAATATTTTCAACTGTTAATATAGGACACTGCAATGAGTGAAAATTTTCGAAGTTTGTACATATTTTGTGAACAACCCTGTAAAAGCTATAATAATGAATCTTTGTATTTAGGGTTTTGAGGTGTGATCAAATCGAAAATGCTATTCTTTCTTAAAAATATGCCTAATATGTATTTTGAGGGTCTTTTTTTAATGATAGTAGGCCGTAGAAAAGATCACATGTCAAAAAATATAATATCAACATAAAAAAAAGAATTTTAGAAATCGGTCACCGCCATCGGAGGTGTTCCGACTTTAAGTGAAACACACTGTATATGGTATATTTCTCTTTTCATCTATTTTTGTCCAAGAATGTTCTATATACATAGAGATCTGTTAAAATAAAAATGTTTTGTTACGACTTTCACTTCTTTTATTACTTTTCTGTTTTAATTTTTTCAAATATGTATGTATGTTAAGGTGACCGTATCCCTGACCGAGAAATAGTCAAATTTCTGGCGTTTTTAGATACTGAAATCTAGAAAAATAAAACGTATAGAACAAAAGTAAGCACAAAAATAAAATCCTTCATGTTCTGTTTATTCACTGTTACCATTTAAATTTACTCAAATAAAGTAATAACTAAAAAAAGCGTCTGTAAAACATGCGTTTGCTGTTATCCTAACCCCACATTTTAAGAATTATTTTCACGTACTTATAAATAAAAGTAAACAATTTTATATGTAGGACTAAGCAAGTAAATGTTATAAGAATATTTACATGTGGAATTATATATAAAAAAGTTAGTATTTTCGTAGATTTCAGTACCTAAAACCTTGATGGTTTGATTGTTTTTTGCACCTGTTTATTCGTTTTACTGCGGCGTCTTTGAAAATAC
>NW_019418905.1:0-944 GCF_000390285.2 Anoplophora glabripennis | reverse complement strand
CTATTTAATGAACAACATCAAGATCGACATGTCAGGAGGAAGTATGTTCTAGAGTTAGTAAAAAAATTTCAAGAGACAGGGAACGTAGTCAATAAAAAACGAGAAATTGAAAAACCTATAGTTAATGAAGCTAGTGAAGTTGCAGTTTTGGGACAAGTTCATCTTGATTCTATATTAAGTACGAGGCAGCTGGAATTTGTGTCTGGGATCAATGGTACTAGCATACAAACCATTTTGAAGAAGAATAAATTCCATTCATACAAAATACATTTAGTCCAGGAACTTCATGAGGATGATTATGACCGCCGCCGTTTGCAATTTTGCGAAATAATGAATGAGCGAGCAGGGAACGATCCACAGTTTCTTTTTAACATTTGTTTTTCTGATAAATGCAGTTTTTTCTTGAAAGGGACGGTAAATCGTCACAATTGCCGTTATTGGTCCGATTCAAACCCAAGAATTTTTCCCGAGGTGCATACACAGCAACCGGAAAAATTAAATGTATGGGCTGGAATTTTCGGTGACCGGCTGGTGGGTCCTTTTTTTCTATCTGGTAATTTGACTGGCCAAATGTATTTGCAATTACTGGAAGACGCTATTGACCCTACCTTGACTGATATTATTGAAAATGTTCCAGGTTATGATGAAGATTTGATTTTTCAACAGGACGGTGCTCCTCCGTATTATGCGTTAATTGTCCGTCAGTATTTGGACCAAGTTTTCTACGGAATTGAATTGGGAGAAGTGGCAGCATTGAGTGGCCTCCACGATCACCGGATTTATCGCCCCCTGATTTTTTTTGTGGGGATATCTAAAAAGTAAAATCTATAAAACACAGCCAGCATCGCTGGAAAATTTGCGTCAAAGAATCGTCGACGAGTGCCGTCGAATCACTCCGGAAATGCTTCGGAATGTGCGCGAACGTTTCGAACAAAATCTTTATT
>NW_019418904.1:0-10772 GCF_000390285.2 Anoplophora glabripennis | reverse complement strand
ATTGGATATTTGCCAGGAATTCATTTAACCTCTTCATATATTCGGCTTCCATATATTTTTTTTATTACTCCACAAATTCCAAATTTGTGGTATTGGCAACCATGCCCTTGCTCACTAGATATACAGGCTTCTCCTGGATTATTTTCTTCAATTCGGTAATGTCAGAAGCCGAAATTATTTTTATATAGCGTTCGGGTAAACTGACTGCCCTCTGCCAATGTCACTACTACTCGAGGTCCAAACTGGCCCAAGACAATGTCGATGTATTCTATTTTGTATTTTACATCAACTTCTAGTTGACTGTTTCTAATGAATGGCTTCACTAATGCTTGTTTGTTAATGGCGGCAAACATTTTTTTCTTTTGATAATTGTTTTCGATGTATACTTTCAATGTTCAACGTCTCAAACTCGAATGAGCTGGAGACGCTCCAGACCGCTATTTTATTCAATTTGTAAATGCTTGCTCAGCTAAAAATAGATGACCTCTATCTCTCTCTATCTCTCTAGATGATGATGATGTCATAGACATATGACATCATCATCATCATCCACACATTCTGTTCTTTGTGTCTTACCGACATCCGCTATAGAACCATGTTCTTATCAAGAAATAACAACATAATAACTTATCACATTATTTATTACCCACATTCTTTAATGTTTATACTGCGCTTCAGTCCTGAGACTCTAGACAAACTTGTGGTGACATGTTTAAAGCAGCCGACAAACAGTCGCACCTGCTTTCATACACTCTAACTTCTCACACGTATTCCGCTCTTTATATTTAGCCGACATCCGCTATGAGCCCATGTTCTTACCAAATATTTCTTAAAATATGCCTAATAAATCATCACAATATTTATATTAGTGTCACAGATAACTCGCTAACATGCAGAATTATAACCTTGGGGGCCCGAGACTGTTTACTTAGCTCGATAAATATTGCAGACCGCTTACGTTACCATGTTGCCATTTTTTAAGTATCGGGTTTCTTATATTTTCTACCTTATAACAAAAAGATTGGTACCAAGAGGCCTCGCCGCTGCCGCCGCCGCCCCCCCGCAGCCCGGTGCCGGCTTCCAGCATCGCAGGCCGTATCCGGCCGCCTGCTCCCCCCTATGACGCAAGCATCCCGCTGCTACCCCACACGCCTGCACCCCGCTGCCTCCCGCCACTGCTTATGCACGCACCTGCTGCCGCCTCTGAGTCACGCTCCTCAATGCCAATCTCCTGGTGGTCATTGCCGATGCCGGACCCCGGCTTCTTCTGCAATCCAGATCCCCTACCCCCGCACCCCACTGACACTTCTTCAGCGTGACCTTGGAGCTGCTGCTGGAGACCTGGTGCAAGCTTCGGATGGCGGCAGCCCGGTGGTGACCTTGAAGTGGTCGGGAATGCCCACTGCTTAACTACTCACGCCAACAGTAAATTATGGAAATTTTTCGAAATGCACAAATCGTTTCGACGAAAATAAGTTCATGCATTTATAGATTCCATTATGATGTATAAAGCAAATTAGTAATGAAAATGCTTTGAAAGGTTTTCCTATGCTTTTAGAACGCGAAGCTGCCATTTAGTGGCAACGAATTAAAAAGACAACAGCTACTTTCGATGACGCAATCAAAGCACTAAGACATGCATTTGGGTAATAAAAACCTGCTCTCAAGTCCATCGTGAGCTAATCTCTAGAGAACAAAGAGAGGACGAGAAAACTGACCTTTTTGTGAGCCGATGCAGAACCTTATAGTATCATCTCCCCAGTAGTCCTATCCTCCCCGAATTAATCCAGATGGATATTGTATATCATCTAAAAATTCGTGAAAGAATCCTACGCGATGTTATACAAAACTTTGAAGCACTAATCAAGGAAGCACGTAAAGTAGAAATTACGTTGCAAGAAATTAAATCGACCACAGTTTCTACTCAAGTCAAACCTACAGGAAAAGGTTTTGCAGATCAACAAAAACTAAAACAAAGAAAACAGTGTGCTTATTGTAAGGCTTATGGTCATATCAAAGAAGAGTATCGCAAATTGAGCCAAAAGAAAACAGAAACACCATAATTTGCCCCATCAACAAGTGGTACTGTACATAACACTTCAAGTAAAACTACCAAGCCTCAAGTAGCATGTTTCTCTTTAGGAACAGTCGGTTACATACGAAGTAACTATCCAGTTTACAAAAGCACGGAAAGTCAAACACCAGAAACTTCTGACTTTCGATACTATGGTATTTCAGATAAATGGGCCCACCATTCCTACAGAAATTAAGGGTTTGCACGGTTCTGTAATTCTGGACATAGGAGCTAGCTGGTACACAATTTGCACTATTACTTTTATTATGAAACCAAGTCTCTTCGGATTACTTTGGTAGATAACACTGAAAGGACCGTAATTGCACAGGTCTTCAACTTAACAATAACCATCAAACATAAGTCTATTCCAACGCAACTTATTGCGGTTCCTGATTATCAGCAAACTTCACAAAGTGATGGTGGAACATTGCTAAGAGTTTACTTACAACAAGCGAATATTGTTGTAGACATGCCAAATTACTGATGACAATTTGGTAATTATATTACTGTCTCTTATTCTTTCCTCGAAGAAAATCGTCCCTACCAATCTGATAATATAATCAATATGGTTTTCTTAAGAGAAAATGAAGGTTCCTCTCTAACAAATTCAGAAATACTTGAAATGAAAACATTTTTACAGAAATATGAGGATGTATTCNCATCATAATTACTTATTTAAAGATAATTTCAACCTATTACACGCTCGAATCTACAATTCTATAATTATTTTCGAATAGGGGTAGTTTCCACCCTAAAAAATTAAAAGCAACCCCCGGCACAGGGTCAACTTTGAAGTAGAGGGTAAGTAGAACCTAAATCCAAATTTTGGTGCAAATCGGTGCTGTTTGGGAAAATTATACACTAACGCCGTATTTTACCTTCAATAACTGGACTAAGAACAGATAAATCATATAATCATATTTCCGTGGTCTGCGCTAACATGACTTATACTCCGCCCCCTTTATCTTGTCTTGTCTTTCTATCTAGGACAAAGTTTTAAGAAATTTTCTTGCAGTTTTAAAGATACAAAGAGGGTGTTTCAGAAATACGTAAGTATGCTCCTCTAAGCGGGCAACAGAGGACACGAAAATAAACAATTTTCGTTGAGCAGTCCGTGGTGTAAAGTAATTAAGCGAAACATAGGCCGCTAATCGCTAATACCAGTTAGCTGTTTCGACGTCAAAAAAACGCGTCCTAGTTAGCCGTGTATTGCATTAATAAAAACAGCAGCATTGTAGTTTTTTACACTACATTTAAAAAAAATTTTTTGAAATCGGCCAAAAAATGAGGTTACGGAGGTTTACATGTTACAGGCTTGTACCACATTTTACCTAGGGTGTTGAGTTCTTTTTATTTTTGTAATATTTTTATTGCAGGCTATAATTTCGTCAACTATTAATATAAAACAAATGCAGAACCTTAGCACACTTTCTAACTTACATTTTTAAATAGCCAAATAATTTTAATTGCTTTAAAATGCACCAAGGTGATTGCGCTGTGTTTAATCTCAAGTATTTTATAATCTACTAGCAACCCGCTCCAACTTCGCACGGGCAAATATAAAATAGCCTATGTTACTCCGAAGAGATAGCTTTCGGTGAAATTGGTTGAGTAGTTTTTGAGTTAAATCGTAACAAAAAATCAATCATCTTTCATCTAATGCGACCCTAATATTAATTTTAAAATAATTCATGATATATCTATGTACCTAAAGACAACAAATGAACTCAAAACTAAAAATGCAAAATCTTAAATTTAAAACAATATAGGTAACTACCAACAATGCGAAAACAAAACTACCTATGTTTAAATGATTCAGAATAAGAAAAAAACAAACAAATTATTAGAACTCAATGAAATAAAAGTATGTTTGCAAGTATCTATGTATGTTCCGACTACCTAAAGACAACAAATACAAAACAAAAATGTGACCTTAAAATATCGAACGCAATTATAACTTTCCAACAACNTATACAGGGTGTCCCATAAGCACATGATCAAAAAGGTACTGCGACATTCTTTGGCTTAAAAAAAACACGATTTGACCTAACTTCCATTAAGAAGAAATGTCTGGCTCCTCTGCTATTGACTGTCAAAGTTCTTGAAAAAAAATATGTTTTTTGTAATACCTGGAGAATGTTACGATGGATTTTAAATTAAATTTGCTGTGAACTTGTTCTTAAGTATTTGTTGTACTTGAGTAGTAGTGATAATGATTGTCTAAAATTGAAAAAAAAAAATGCGTAAAAACTATGAATGCTACAAGACTTTACCAAGAGCACGAAAATCTCGAAAAAGGACTGATGCATCAATAAAAATAAAATGAATTAATTCCAGCGACCAAATAAAAAGTTCTGGTAATTCTTGCACCAAGACACTCAAGAATTTACCACTAGGCAGATGGACGCGGTTGCTTCATCAAAACATGAGTTTTATTTAGGAACAAGTCCACAGCAAGTTTCATTAAAATCCATCGTAACATTCTCCAGATATTACAAAAAACATATTTTTTTTCAAGAACTTTGACAGTCAATAGCAGAGAAACCAGACATTTTTTCTTAATGAAAGTTAGGTCAAATCGTCTTCTTTTGAGCCAAAGAAAGTCGAAGTACCTTTTTGATCATGTGCTTATGGGACACCCTGTAGAAATATAACAAAAAAAATTATGCCATTGCTTTTATACAACAATCATGTGAAATAGAAATACCAAATTAAATAATACGACATAATTCCAGTTTGGAGAAAATTTGGCCTACTTTGATTATTTACAAATATTTTCGTCCGCGTAATAAGAGGAAAAACTTTTTTGTTGCAAATAGAAGGTTGTGAATAAAATGACATTTTATTCTTCACTTGTGTCACTTTATTTCGTTAAAACCCCCCATAGTAATTAATTGTCAGATAAATGCTAACTTTACAGCAAAATATGTTTAATACAGTGCAACGGTAAGGGTGATAACAGTTTTCGCTAAGTAATTCAAGATTTCAATTAAAAATAACCAGGTGTGCACATGGGCGCCCGCTGGGGGGGCCAGGGGGGGCCATGGCCCCCCTGAGATTTAATCTTCTCATGTTCAAGGTTGGGTAAAAATATTTGATTATAAGAAAATATAATTAATGTAATTAGCTGCTTATAACAGAAAAATTTAAATAAAAAAATCTTGTTGACGCATTTTTAATTTTATCACTTTTCTTTTCATAAAACTGTTTTATTAGGTTTATGTCTCAAACGTCATTTACAACTGACAACAGAATTAATGTACAGTGCTTTCGAAAAGTAACTAATAAATTCATTATTTTTGAAATTGAGAAATTTTCGAAAAAATCCCCTGGCACGTCGATTTTATTTTTAAAAAAGGTACTTTTTGATATACGACCCACATTTGTGACGTCATCGTTGATCGAGATATGACGTCATCGACAATTTTTTTAAATAGCAACCCCCAATTATGACCATGACATTTGAAAGAGCTGTCATTCTACATACACATCATGAAAAATATGGTGTTACATAACAAAAATTTCAAGAAAATAATGTTTGAAGATTTTAAAATTTAATTTTCACAATACTGAAAATGATAATGATTTTGTAAAAGTCGACTAAATCGTCTTGGCTACTGTCAGGAAGCCAACGGTGCACAATTTGAACATTTACTTTAGTCGATTTTTACATAATCATTATCATTTTTCATGATGTGTATGTAGAATGACACGCTCTTTCAAATGGCATGGTCAAAATTGGGGGTTGCTATTTAAAAAAATTGTCGATGACGTCATATCCCCAACAACGATGACGTCACAAATGTGGGTCGTATGTCAAAAAGTGCCTTTTTTAAAAACAAAATCGACGTGCCGGGAGATTTTTTCGAAAACTTCTCAATTTCAAAAATAATGAATTTATTCGTTACTTTTCGAAAGTATATAAATGCTGAACAATTTCTATTCGAGAACAATGGCTTTCGAATAATAAGCTAATAATAATAATTATTATTATTTATTTACAAAATGTTTTAGTTTAGACGTAATCCTGTGATTATTGTTAAATTTATTTATTTTTTGTGCTTTAAAACAATGTGATTTTAGTTTTTGTTATCTTGTTTAATACACTTTCTTTCAGTAGTAACTCTTTTTGTATCTGTCTCCTATATTTATAAAGGGTTAGACAGGCAGTGTATGGAAAATACTTGAAAAATGGAAATGAAACTTNCATGGTCAAAATTGGGGGTTGCTATTTAAAAAAATTGTCGATGACGTCATATCCCCAACAACGATGACGTCACAAATGTGGGTCGTATGTCAAAAAGTGCCTTTTTTAAAAACAAAATCGACGTGCCGGGAGATTTTTTCGAAAACTTCTCAATTTCAAAAATAATGAATTTATTCGTTACTTTTCGAAAGTATATAAATGCTGAACAATTTCTATTCGAGAACAATGGCTTTCGAATAATAAGCTAATAATAATAATTATTATTATTTATTTACAAAATGTTTTAGTTTAGACGTAATCCTGTGATTATTGTTAAATTTATTTATTTTTTGTGCTTTAAAACAATGTGATTTTAGTTTTTGTTATCTTGTTTAATACACTTTCTTTCAGTAGTAACTCTTTTTGTATCTGTCTCCTATATTTATAAAGGGTTAGACAGGCAGTGTATGGAAAATACTTGAAAAATGGAAATGAAACTTAGTGTAGAATGGTAGATTTTCTTTCCAGTTTTGTATTTATGAGATTAGGAATTTTCTTGGACAATAGCAGAAATATTATCTGTTGAATAAAAATCATGTACCTGTTACTCGTATTTTCAGACATACGATGGGAAAATGCAATTTAAAAAATATATTTTCTATAACATCTCTTTTATTAACTGAATTGTACTATTTAATAAACTAAAATTAAGATGAGAATTCAAAAATAAGTACCTTATTTCCCGACTTAACTTTAGTTTATTAAATTTATTACATTTTAATTTCCATCATAATTTGTAATGTAACAAAGCTTTTGAACAAGTAGTAATAAACGGGGTGTTTTATTCAAAATTTTGAAATTGATTTCGCGTTAAAAAAATAATAAAATTGGATTAATTGATTGATTGCAGTATAAACCAACAAATTGCATTTCCTATATCGTAAACGCTTTTGAGAGGAGATATGTATTGCCTGTCTAAAATTTCGTGAGATATATGTTTTATACTTCTCCTAAATACACATCCACAATTTCGATTTGGCCCCCCCTGAGAAATTTTTCTGCGGGCGCCCATGGGTGTGCATATGGCGCATTCGTCTTTACATAAAGTAATTCAAAAATTTTTGAGAACCGGGTCACTGGCGAAAACCCTAGGCAAAAGAAAAACTACCGCTACTCTGCTAGTTCTACAGTCAGTGAATGAATATCCAACCATATCACTGACGAGACGCTCAGAATACTTAGAAATTGTGAAAAAGACCCACATATAAACAATTTTGAAGCAACATAAAATTCTGGCATACAAACCAATTCATAACTACACTTTATGGACCAGGGCGGATCTGTTTTGAGGTGGATGTGAGAAAGGCCAAGCAAATTTTTTCTGGATTACTTTCACTACAACTCGCATAATAAAAGTGTAGATCTGGGCGAGGCCCGGAACATTTTTAAAATTGCAAAAATGTTTAAGTTATATATTGGAACCTACGCATTTTGGAAGAATATTGAAGAGGAAAAAAAGTTTTAGAATTAAATTTTGCACAATATACTATAAGTTAAAAATGTTTAAATTTATTACCTATGTTGCAAAATAGCAATAATTGATGAAAAAAAGCAAAATAATCAAGTTTTTTGGATAATTTTTTCTAAATATTTTAATTGCTCTAAGGGCATTCTAATTTTGGTAGAAACTTTAAGGGTATAATAAAACAACAACCGAATTTCATCAAAATCGGTTCTATAGTTTTCGCAAAATAATTTTTTGAAAAAAATTTTGAAAACAAATTTTCGAATTCTCAAAATGTTGCACAGACTCAAATAAAGCATCTAGATACTTGAAAATTTTTTCACATAGAAAAGACCGCTCCACCTTTCAAATGGTTTTTGAAAAATTGAAATCGGTTGACTAGGATGGCCACGTAAATTTTTAACCCTTTTTTTATTTTTAAACAATCAAAAATTATAATTTTAAAGTACTATTTTTTCTTAATTTTATCTGTATTTAACAGAAAAAATAATTTCCAAATATTTTTTTAATTTACAAGAATTATTTAAATAATTGTAATAATTATAACTAAATACATTCATATTCAAAGTGTTGAAATATATACGTAAACAAATTTTTTCATTGAAAAAATGCTATAGCATTTTAATGTATAAATAATAAACTTTGTTTATAACAAAATATGTGCAAATTAGACAGTTGGGATTATATTCGAATTCCATGGCTCGCGAGACATCGGATTAAAAAAAAGATCGAAATTGGTCTATGTTGGCGATAACTTATGGATATGAAAATTTTTTCCAGCTTAGAACTCGGAAAAACGAAGCCACTGCATCAAAGATTATTGCTAAATTATTTATAAATTAACGGTAAATGCCGATAAACATTGACTCTCTCGAGGACTAATAAACGGAATTTAACTTTTTTTTTAAAGAAGCGTCTTTCCGAGTACTTTAAAATTATAATTTTTGAAAAAAAACTAAATTGCAAATTGATAAATGTAATCTAGTTGTTTAAAAATAAAAAAAAGAGTGTTAACTCTAAAAATTTACTGTGGCCATCCTAATCAACCGATTTCAATTTTTCAAAAACCATTTGAAAGGTTGAGCGGTTTTTTCTATGTGAAAAAATCAAGTATCTAGATTGTGCATTTCCCAAAATTAGCAAATAAATTGAAGTCGTCAGCGCTTTAGACACAATATTTGATGTTGGATATAAAGAAAGGGATTAATATAAGCATACCTACGAGTATATTCAAAGTAGCGTGCTTTTCACCAGAGACAAAATGAGGGGTATCTGTCGAAAAATCACGAGTATTTACAAAGGAGCAAGTTGATTGCTTTTTGAATAGTACACCTGATAATTTATATTTGATGATGAAGGTGAACGCTTTAAAAATAAAAGAATCAAATTTTTAAAAAGTTTCTTTATAGGTCGTGCTAATATTGGGGGTTGCAGGTGCCTCCCGTTCTGATGAATTAGTCAATTTAACAATTGATAATGTTGAAGATGTGAAATCCGCCTTAATTATAAAAATTCCCAGTACCAAAGAGACCACGTTCTTTTACTGTGCTGGGTGACAATTATTTAAGTTTTCATCGAGAATATGTTGCTTTACGTCCATCCAGATTGGTAGAACGTCGATTATTTCTCAGATATGTTACTGAAAACCTCGACCACCCTGTATGTCACATCTATCGGGTTCACACAACACTTACTTCCTAACGGTATACAACACAAATTAGTTTTATACTCGAGGGCCCGTCCAAATTGAATATGTTCGATACACCAAATTAAGTGTATAATTTAATCTACATCCATAAATTAATTCCAGATCCATCGCGATACTGTCGCAACGGTAAAAAAAACGAACAATCGGCTCGACAAAGCGGCCCGAGGTACGCCTATGGGCCTCGGTTGATATTCGGTTCATTACAAGCGGACATTTGATTATTCAGCTCTCCGGCAAAGGTTATTATTCTCTATTCATAATGTAATTATAACGTTTAACGTTGTACGGCATTTAAACGGGTGAATATTAATAAAATCTAATGCGGACCAGCGACCGCTTGGTCGACACGCTAGTTTTTCGCGACAGTAGCGGCCTGTCGAGATGGACGAGGTGTCACTGAAGCATTTTGGCTACCAATTTTTTCGGATGGAATGGATTGACGTGAAATTTGAACTGTAGCTAGGGAAAAGCCCAAGAAACAAAAGTTATATAGTGCCGATGTGTGCTTTTACCCAAGGGGTGGATGCCACCCCTTCTGGAGGGTGGAGATTTTTTATTAAAAATAACCTCACGATTCGATAGACGGACGAATTCTAAGCAAAAAATGTTCTATAAGAATTTTTTGTATAGTCAATACTTTTTGAGTTATTTGCGCCTAAACATGTTAGTTTTTAGCCCAAAAATGCATGTTTTTGAGCCATTTTTCGCGAATATCTCAAAAACTACAAGTGTTATCAAAAAAATGATCATGAGCAAAAATGAAGGTAATTAAATAGCAAAGAGATTGCTTTTTTATCTTTGTAAATGGTTAGAACCCAAGTTATGAGACAATTTCGAAGATGGCTATAATCGAAACGTTCAACGTCCTGTAGCGGAAAAATTAAAGGTTTCTCGAGGAAAACTTATATAACACTTATTAAAGTTCTTGAAAAGGCCTTTAAATTGAGTGTAGTAAAAGTCGTTAGCATGAAAACTAATGAAGTTACAATTAAAATAAAATGACTGTCTTGATTTTTGAGAAATAAACATCGGTATTAAAATTAACGACTTGACGAAAAAAGAAATTAAACGTATTATTTACTTTATTTATGTATTAACAGTAGATTCTGGGAATTTGAACGACTTTAGAAGCCTAAATTTAAATAATTTTTTTCATTTACTTTTGAATAAAATTTTTCAATTTTTTAAAAAATCGCCTTTTTTCAAAATATTTAAAAAGCTAACAAAGTTATAAAAAAAATAATAGAATGAGAAATTGTAGGTTTTTTCTTACAGAACA
>NW_019418903.1:96710-114994 GCF_000390285.2 Anoplophora glabripennis | reverse complement strand
TCCAGGCCTACACGAGATGAGGCAGGATAAAGAGGGATAATCCCCCTCGATCCCAAATCATTGAGGCCAATTTCTAGCCATGGAATAATGGTGTGCCCTGATTGGTGTCCAACCTATTATGGCGGTTTGCTGTATTTTGTAGTTTTATTTTATCAAAAATTATATCAATCTCGCTCATAATATAAAAATAAATACGTTTTTTATAATCCGTGAATCATATTTCATTAGATAAATACAAAATTTTAGTGTTTTCCGGTTACTGTCATCATGCCTATTAACTTTATAGTGCCATACGCGATTTTCTATATGTGTGTAAAGTTCAGGAAATGTAACGCTAAACATCAATAATTAGGGAAAAATATGCATTTTTGCTTATTCTGAATATATTGTTAACTTGTAAAACGGTCTTATACCCTAAACAAAACTTGTGTAACTAGTACAATGAAGAGATATTGTTTCTACCTTGCTTAGATTTTCTAAAACTCTCCACAAAAAACTGCTATAAATTAACTGAAAATTATGAATTAAAACGCCCCCTTAAGAACGAACCAGAATGCCTAACTAAAAAATTTTTTGGAGCACGCTCTTAATGAACTGTTTTTATGAATGGTGGCCCTCTAAATGTATGTAGTTGTTACACTATTTATAATAATAGGGTTGTTGACCAATTTCAAAAAGTAGATAATATAATTCTACACGTACTAATTAGTGTGTATGCTCAATTAGAAATTGAGGAAAGGGTCAGAACAGTTTTAAAATAATTATTTAAAACTGATTTTTTTATAATATTTCAAAACGGCTGTGACGTCATAAGGGGCACCTTGTAGTGATATTATATATAGATGATTGCGTAAAGGAAAAAAATTGGAGGAAGAGGATGCTCTGTCAACACAGTCAGTAGTGTCAGTCTGTCAGTGACATTGTTGCATAAAATATTTTCAAGTCTACGAATTATTTTCCTTAATCTTCGAATTCCTTTAGTAAGTAAAATTATTATTTAGTAATAATCATTTAATATCTTCCTTCCCTTAGAATTAAAGCAAAATGTGTGAAACGGGATTTGTAAAAGCTACTTCGCAAATTTGACCGAAAATTGATATTTTTATGATCATGAATTGAATTTTTTAAAAAGAGACGACCGTTTTAATATTATTAGAGGTATAAAAGCAGTCAGGTAAAAATTAACATATTTAATGAATAATTTTATTGTGTTTATTTATAATATAAATTTATTTACAGAAAATTATAGTGCAGTTCGGGAGTCTTATGGAGATAATGCAATTGGCTATGTGGAATGTGGAACAAAACACCACTTAAATTTTGTTGAATCCATTACAATCAGCAAATTAATAATAACTATCACAAATACTCTTAATTGATAGTCTACTGTCACTAGTGTCACTACTGTCACTTTTGTTTAAAGAACAGGGAACAGGATAACAGGGTTTGATGGACAATTTTGATATATTTTATTCTTCTTCAAAATTATGCAATAGCATCGCTACTAGCTTCTTGTTCAATTGCCCCTTATGACGTCAGACTAGTTTTTAAGTAACACAAAAATTCATAAATGATTTCTACCACTAATTTGTCATATATTTAAAATTTTACTATACAGGCAGGTTATTTTATATAAAATCTTTGTATCAACAACAATTTGTATATGGTTTGTTTTTATAGTCAACAACCCTATTATCCAATTGGTTATCCATGGCCTGGTGTAATTTTTTTAAAAGCGACTTTTTTGAAAAATTGCTTAAGGGATTTTTTTTATAACAAATCTGACTATGTAGTCTTAATTTTTATAAAAGCTTATTAAGTTTCATTGGAAATGCTTTATAATTGGTAAATAATAGAATCTGCCTGTAAGTTCTAGTCATAATTTTAAGCAGAACCCATAAACATACCTACTTTATTATTTAAAAATTCCAATCAGCATTATAAGGTTCGTTCCAACAAGGAATTCAGAATTGGTTCAGAATCAGTAATGAATTATTGTGTACGCATGCGTTCGATAAGTACTGATTATGAACCAGTCCTGGAAATCGTGTTGGAACAGTTTACGAACTATCACGTGTCTGTCATCTGTTCAGTTTAGTACGGGGTTTTCGAGTTGTGCACGAACAGCACGCATGGCGCATAATGATCCACCTCGTGTCGGTTTTTTCGACAAACGCTTTGTGTGTTCGCAGTACAGTTGGACGGGGGCGCGAGAGACATGATTATCTACAATGCAAAATGTCTACTAAAATGTTCTTGGATTTCCTTGTGGATCGCAGAAGGTTCTTCAATATGAATAGTCAAACGAACATTGGACGAGCAACGAAAGGGCGGCGCGCAGATGTATACGAAATTCTCTTCTTCGCTCGACTCAGAAAATCATAATTTAAATCGCTCATACTAAAATAGGTAATAAACACAAAATATAGAGGTTATAAGTATAATAACTCCATGATTTTGTCTATTCAATGCGCATGCTCCAAGAAAAGTTCCTTCTTATGGGTTTTCCAATAGGGATGTCCAGATTTCAATGTATTATTATGGCAACACTGCGTATTATTATTTGATATGTTATTTGTCAAACATATTCAGTACATATTGCCATTTCATCATGGAAAAGTATATGCTCGAACAACGGTTGGAAATTATTAAATTTTATTATCAAAATCAGTGTTGTGTTGTGAAAACTTTACGTGAACTTCGAAAAAAATATGGTCGTTGCACTAAACATATATTCGTCGTTTTGTAAGCAAATTTGAAACATTTTCTTTGCACCATGTTGTTGTACCAGTACTTGCAAAAAATGCAAAAACGCAAGAAAATATTGAGGCAGTACATCGAAGTGTAAGAGAGGATAGCGAAATGTCCATTTCACGTTGCTCTCAAGCTTGGAACATTTCTCAAAACACTACTTGGAGAATTTTACGTAAAGATTTGGGTTTATATGCATACAAAATTCAATTAACGCAGGAATTAAAGCCTGCTGATCATGCATTACGTAGTGGTTTCGCTGCTTGGGCATTAGAAAAGTTAACAGAAGATCCTTTCTTTTATCGAAAATTCATCTTTACTGATGAAGCGCATTCCTGGTTGAATAGTTTTGTGAATAAACAAAATTACAGAATATGGAGCAATGAAAATCCTCATGCCGTTGTTGAAAACCCTTTACATCCTGAAAAAGTGACTGTGTGGTGCGGTATTTATGCTGGTGGTGTTGTTGGGCCTTACTTCTTCCAGAATGAACAAGGACAGCATGTTACAGTGAATGGTGAACGTTATTGGGCTATGTTAACGGATTATGTGGTTCCTAAACTTGAAGAAAACGATTTAGATTATTTTTTCCAGCAGGATGGTGCCACGTGCCATACTGCCACTGAAACAATGAATTTATTGAAAAATCAATTTGGTGAAGAAATAATCTTCAGAAATGGCCCTAAAATTATCCACCTAGACTTTGAGATTAAGTCACAAGTGTACAGCGATAAGCCAGCAATAATTGGACACTTAATAGCCAATATTGAACGAGTAATTGGTGAAATAGAGGCCAATTTATGCGAAAAAGTGGTGATAAATTGGACCAAAAGATTACGGTACGTCCAGCGTAGCCGTGGAGGTCATTTGAATAACATTATTTTTCATATGTAATGACAACATTACCTTTCAAATAAAAAAGAAATTTTAAATTTATCTCTTCAATTGTGTGTTTTCTTTACATTTTAAATCCGGACATCCTTAATGAAAGACCCTTTAGTTCCTGCTCAGGACCAGGTACTAATTTCACCGGTTCTGAATCAGTTCGGAACTAGTTCGATCATTGTTGGAAAGCTGTAAGTACTACCAGAATCAGTTGGAACGCGAATTTCGTTCTGCACAATCTTCGTCCAGATCTGAACTAATTCTCTTGCCTGTTGGAAGGAAACTATAAGTAATTGGCTAATATCTCATATTTGAATTGATTTAGATTTAGAAACTGAAACACAAATTTAATAAGTTTCTCCTTTAAAAATTAATTAAATATGAGATACTGGTGTTTTAAGTGGTGTTAACTAATGCTGCATATCCAAATTTTTATTAAAAAAATCCCTAGTGATTTTCTGAAAATCGTTTCAAAAAAATGCAGCAGGCCATAGTTGTCAGTATTCTTGGAGTTGGATTTATTTACTTACCACAAACCATTTCTTGAATATCTTCTTCTTCATCATCAAAATGAGTTAAAAGTGTATCAATGATTAATTCATGATGAGCCTTATAACAGTTCTTCTTAAATTCTTCTGGAGGATTGTCAAAAAATAAAGAAATATTTTTCAAAGCACAGAGTCTCACTTTTTCGGTAGGATCATCGAACCTTTTCAAAATTTCTAAAACCAGAATATTTTGTAATGACCCTCAGGACAACATGTGGGCAGAAGAAGTCAAGTCATATATTAGTTTGGTTGCTAATGTACGAGACATTTTATTCACTTACTGAGAGATTTAGTTAAACCCATATTAACCCTTCTTTGACAAACTGTTAATAATAATAGTCAATGCAAACTATAGATGTCATTTTTTTCAACAAAGATAAATACTTTTGGACTGAAAACCGACAAATATCAATAATAAAAATTGTATTCCTCAATTATTTCAAAAGAAGTTCTGAATAGCCACGAGTAATATTTTAAGATCAATTATGCATCATAGCAAAGAAATTATGTCTAACAAAACAATTTTTGGTAAAATAGGCAGTTTTTGTGTTATTTTTAATTTACTCATCTATGTGCAAATTGGAGGTACATTTATTAATTTCATTTATTGTTTTAAACTTGAGCATGCGGTATTTTAAAAACCTTCAAACCTTTCCTTCAGTAAATCTTTTTATACTCCGCGGTCGAAATTATAAAGAGTGACTAAGACATAGAATAAAAACACTATTACCATAATGGGTATAAAATATAAAATGATTTTTATAAGGTTCAATATTATTTATCTTTGTGCCGCTCGCTACGCACATCGATAGAATCTATAATCGTCTAGAGACCGAGTTACACTGAACGTCCATCTACAGGGTGTCTCATAATTAGCTGCCAACTCTGAACAGGCCGATTCTATGATCAAAACTAAGTAAAAAAGTTCATATGAACATGGGTCCGGAAATGCTTCCTAAGGGCACAGGGACCCATTGAAGAGGGAGGAATGGAAATCATTTTTTTGCAATATCTCTCAATCGCGTTGTGATAAATGAATGAAATTTGGTATACACAGCTAAATTTTGATGAGCAATTTGATGGACTAATCCATTTATTTCCACAAGGTCCATTGGGGTGGGTACGGGGGGGCCCTTGGTACTTTGCGTGTGTAACTTTTTCATCTTTGACTTTTTAACAAATTGGACAGCAAATTCCGTTTTCCCGAACTGTTTTACGTTAAAAAGGTACTCTTGTTTCAAATCGTTATCTTTAACGGTTTCTGAGAAAATCGCTCTTGAATTAATCCCACTTTGGTCAATTTCATAGTAATTTAAACAAAAAAAAATAATAATAATTTTCCTTTCCTCTCTTTTCCATTTAAAGGATTAATTTTTATTTAATTTAATTTTTTATTATTATTTTTTTATTAAAATTAGATTAAATTTAAACAAAAAAATTTTTTTTGTTTAAATTACTATGAAATTGACCAAAGTGGGATTAATTCAAGAGCGATTTTCTCAGAAACCGTTAAAGATAACGATTTGAAACAAGAGTACCTTTTTAACGTAAAACAGTTCGGGAAAACGGAATTTGCTGTCCAATTTGTTAAAAAGTCAAAGATGAAAAAGTTACACACGCAAAGTACCAAGGGCCCCCCCGTACCCACCCCAATGGACCTTGTGGAAATAAATGGATTAGTCCATCAAATTGCTCATCAAAATTTAGCTGTGTATACCAAATTTCATTCATTTATCACAACGCGATTGAGAGATATTGCAAAAAAATGATTTCCATTCCTCCCTCTTCAATGGGTCCCTGTGCCCTTAGGAAGCATTTCCGGACTCATGTTCATATGAACTTTTTTACTTAGTTTTGATCATAGAATCGGCCTGTTCAGGGTTGGCAGCTAATTATGAGACACCCTGTATATTCTATCTCTGTCTATCTGCTGTCTTTTTTTTTGATAGGGAATAGGGAAATGCTTTTTAGTGGGTGTAAACGGACTTGATTTAACCCGTCCTGAGAAACGTCATAGCATAAGCGTAGGCGAGGGGTCTAATTCCATGGCTATAATAAATTTATAAATTAAAAAAACACAATTGGGACGTTTTAAAATGCTGTAATGATTCAAATGGATCAAAGTGCCTGTTATAGCAAACCGTAAAAAATATTAGATGTTATGTTTTATTATCTTTTTCCATTATTTTCTATATCTTGTTGCCTTTTACGCAGACCTGCCAATGGATTTTCGTTCCTGGCACGCTTCATCCCCCTTACTAGTCCAAAAGCTAGCGATGAATCACTCTATATAATTTCGACCGTGGAGTATAGATTAAAATTATATGAGAAACAACCTCTTAAAATGTCGACTGACAAAATTATTTTGATAATGAAGCACGGGACCCATACCATTATTTTTTGGGATATTTCTAGGCTCACATAGAGGAAAAAATTTTCAATTAAATTTTCAAAATAAAAAATTGAAATAAGTGCGGCCTCCTCTCTGATGTCAAAAAGGATTCAATTATATGTGCGAAATATTTTTTTTCATAATCAATAATTGATACAAATAAGTTTTCTTATTTTTTTCAATATTTTAATTTTTCTTAGTTATAGTATTACAAAATTAATTTTTAAATAGGTACAACTACAAACAGCATTATATTTCATTATAAATAAAAAATATATACTTATGTCTTTAATTATGAAAAATAAAATTTGCTTGATTCTGACCTGTTAACTGCTAAAATCTATTAGTTACTCTTGAAATATCCGGAATATAGGTATTTTTTTTTAATTATGGTAGTTAATTAAAATATAATTTACTACTACAAACCTGGGTATACTTTTATTAAATCTTCAATGGCCCAAATATTCTTCTCGCAACATATATGTTTTAATAATATCACACATTCTAAAGCTAACTGTCTACTTCTGTACGATGCATCTTCTAATATTGAAATAAGCAGCGGCAACAGTTCATTCATAACTTCTTTTAGTAAATCTTCTTTATTGAAAATACCTATTTTCTTATTTGAAATTAATACATTTCTAAGACATAAAACAGCCATAGTACGAAGCGCTTCAGCAGTCGCCCCAGCGTGCCATACCAATGATGGTACAAAAACAACTGAAATATAAATTAAGTCGCATGTTAGTGACTATTTTTATTTGTATCATAAAGTGTTAAAAACACGTGGTATCTTGTAAGGACATTATGCATTAAAAAATAAGAGAAAAAATTCCTATTTTTTGTTTTGTTTCCATTCTGCTCTTATTAAGTTCTCACTACTCTGAGTAAACAAAAAGGTTTGCAAATTAGCACTAGAGAGTTAGAACCACAAAGTGCGTAACACACTTTAGAGATCTTTTTATTAAAAACTAGCTGACCCGACATACATCCTGTTCAAATTTCAATAAATTTGCTTGTGATAAGTACTTTTAGTTTTTCCCAAATTTTCCAATTTTCCAGGCAACTTTTCCAATTTTTTTCCCTAAAAAGGTATTACCATTACCATAAAAAAAATTTGCCAAATCGGTCCAGCCGTTCTCAAGTAATGCGCTTACCAACAAAGAGCATTTAATTTTTATTTATACAGGGTGTTCCCGGATGGGTTACCACACTCTCGTAAACTTTCTTTGTTGTTGATTTTTGGAAAAAAAAGTTATTGTTGATAGAAGATAGAAGTTTTGCTTATCTTAGGTAGCCATGGGCTGTAATTAAATATGTAATAAAACATATAGGGCATCCAAAAAATTTTAAAATGTGAAATTTTTCTTAAGCAGTGCCTTTAATTTTTGTTTTCATTAAAAACTGAATTTTAAAAAGATTTTCGAGAACTCCAGAAATGCTTAAATCACAGAGTTTAGTAAGAAAAGAACAATAGTCACATTTTGTAAATAAAAAAGATGCCACAATTTTTAACTATCTTACATACCATGTAATTACCATGGATTTTCCTTATCAATGTCAAAGTGAACATATTTATTTTTTTAACTGCTCACCGAATAATTTTTATTAATAATGTTAATCCTGGAGCAACGAATTTATCTTGTGAAATGTTATGGAATCGGTTTCATATCGATATGCAAAACAAATTTTTAATGAAAAGTAGCAGTTTGCAAGCTAATTAGTGAATTCGAAATCACTGGTGATGTAAAGAATATTAAAAAGATAAAAAAAGAATACAATGATAACGATGCTGCTACTGTTGTAGTTTTGGCCTTTGATATTACAAAGATATCATTCGGGAAAAAGTCAGAAAACATAGATATTAGCAGATCTCATATTCAAAGAATTTTAGTATAAGTACAACAAAAACATAAACTGCTTAATGGAGATGTTAGTCGTCACTTGGACAATTGTTTAAGAGAAACTGATTGAAAACAGATTCTTTCATCATAATATTTTATTTACTGACGAATCAATATTCACAACTAATGGTGTGGTTTCCTCTCAAAATAGTAGATACTGAGCTAAAGATAATCCAAACACAGGCCAACAAAATTTTACGAAAGTCCAGAACCAGAGACCGGATCTCGTGTACCCGAAGGATTTTGGTGCACTGATTATGAATCCGAGCTCAGAATTGCCCCATCACCCTAGGTTCTCGAGATATTCTAACCTCAAAGTGGAAAAATCGCGGTTTTTCGTTATATTCGGGGTCAGATTACAACGTGAATAAATTTTTTTTCTAAAATCGCGTTAAACCAACTAAAGTACCACTCTTACCCTTCTAAGCGCACTTCAATTTTTTTGAAAATTTTTTTCCCACAAAGATATGATAGATTGAAGTTTAGTACTTCAGCGATTTCGTTACAAAATGGAAATAAACTAAGTTTATCCAAAAACGAGATATAGAGTCGCTGAATTTAAAAATACCGGCGTACCTGCTCCATAACTTCAATATTTCAAGATTCTCTAACCTAAAATTGAATACTATATGAAGCAGATACCTATGTATACATGCCGTTACATTCACATGATAAGTTAATGACAGGTTCATCATAATGTGCTATAACCTACGACATGTTAATCTAAATGCGCAATAACCAGCGAGAGTTAAACCCACGACAGGTTAACTTAAATTTTCCATGTTGTAACGAAATCGCTGAAGTACTAAACTTCAATCTATCATATCTCTATGGAAAAAAAGATTTTCAAAAAAATTGAAGTGCACTTAGAAGGGTAAGAGTGGTACTTTGAGATGGTTTAACATGAATTAAGATAAAAAATTAATTCACGTTGTAATCTGACCCCGAATATACCGCGATTTTTGCACATTTAGGTTAGAATATCTCGAGAACCTAGGGTGATGGGCCAATTCTGAGCTCGGATTTGTAATCAGCGCACCAAAATCCTTTGCATACACTAGGTCCGGTTTCTGGTTCTGAAAATTGTCGGCTTGTGTAATTAATTAATAGTCAAAAATTTTAAAAAGTAAATGTCTGGTGTGGCATAATGTATCATAATAATTGGTCCTTATAATTTTTAAGAAAATCTTAATCAAAATTCGTATTTGGAAATTCTCAATAATTTTGTTTTGGCAGAACTAGATAGCGAAAATTTAGAGTTCAGAAAAAGAAAACTAACATTTCAACAAGACGGATGCCTTGTACATTCCATACTTCTAATGAGAAACTGGCTTAACATTCACGTCCCGAACAGGTAGTCAGACGCGATGGATCAATACTTTGGCCTGCATGGGCATCCGACTTGTCCTCATTGGATTATTTTTTATGGGGATACCTAAAGCAAAAAGTGTATACAAAAGATTTTTAAGATAACAGTTACTTAAACAAAAAATTCAGGAAGCTGTTGCCAGCACGAACGAAGAAATTATCTCGTCTGTGTACAAGGAATTTAGAAAAAAATTTGAAAAATATGTATTATACAGGGTGATTAAGTCATAATGTCATTAATTTTAAAAGCAGATAGAGAAAAATGAGTATATGATGGCTTGATTAAAAAAAATTAAATGCATATTTAGCTGAAAAAAATATTTTCAAATCATTATTTAACTCCCTTTTCAGGCTGTTTCTGACTGGCTGACGTAGCGGGTAATTCACAATTTGCGCACAGCTATGATATGAACAACGCGCCCTAGATGCAACGTTGCCATATTTATATATTTTCGCTCATATAAAGGCAATAAATAAACGGTTTGCTCACGTCAGTCAATAATAATTTAAAATGCTATAAATTATTTTTTATAATTATGCAATCAACATATTAAATTGTTATTGTTGCCCAGCAAGAACCTCGAGGAAGTCTGAACATGCCTTGCCAAAAATCAGTTTTTATTAACATCATAATGTTAATTCTTTAATTTGCTTTAAGCCTTCGGGCTTACATTGCAAAATTTTCCGAGCATCTGGGCATCTGGCAGGGCTGCTCTCTTAGCGGGAGTTATGGGTTGATTTCCTTCATTTTCAAGTCGAGTAAAAAATTTTTGATTTTCTGTCTTTATTAAGCCTTCCGAATATATGGTTAAAATTAATGACATTCTGACTGAATCACGCTGTATAGAAATTTACAATTTGAAAAGGATTTGCTTTATTGTTGTTGTTAATTCCAGTTCTAATTTAAAATTTTTAATTAGAAAAGCTACTTTTATTTGGTTTGTTGACTACCGTAGCAGTTGTTCTTTTCAAAAACTCAAAAACTTCTGAGGAAGGGCAACCAACCTGGATATTGTTCTACCAAAGTATTTTTATATTAAATTTAAAGAATAACTTTTTCTCCAAAAACCAACAATAAAAAAATTTACAAGAGTGCGGTACCCCAACCGCGGATACACTGTATAAATCTGGCTACTTAGCCTTAATCAGCCTCATCATTTAAAATCCCTCAATTTCAAATATTATCTATTTTATAATTTTTTTATATACAAAATTTAAAACTTAAGTTCAGTAATTAAAATATTTTTTTAAAGATTATATTCTTAGTTCCCACAGAGGTACAATCACAGAAAAAATGTATAATGTAGCTTACTATATCTAGTATTACTACCAAAAAGTGCATAAATATAAAATGGGTGCAATATCAAAAAAAATTAAAACCTCTTATGACCATCTTAGGTACTAATGACTTCCCATTTGTGACACCTTTGTCGTCTGTTTGTTACTCAAAAATATATCAGGTAGTAGTTAAAAATGTAAGGAAGACTTTGATTTTGACATAAACAGATGAAAATTGTTTGTGGAACTACAAGGTTTTTAGAGAACAAGACGAAACATGTCGCTTTCCAGCTAGTCGCGTGTATGCATTGTGTTTTGTTTACGTATCATTTTTATGCCCGCACCACTATAGTAGCTCGACTTCAATTATCGTGTGCGGATTGTTTCAGATTATTCAAATTTTTTTTATAGTTAAACTGTTTTATTTCAACTCGCCTCAGGGTTTCGGTTTGATTTACCTATTTTATTTTATTTTTATTTATTTTGTTTTGTTTTATTTTTTTTGTTCTGCTTTATTTTATTTGTTTTATTTTGTTTTGTTTATTTATTTTATTTTATTTTGCTTGTTTCTATCTTATTTTGTTTGTTTTTATGTTATTTTGTGTTACTATATTTTTTTAGAAGACAATTTTTTGATCGTTGTTGTTGCAGTGGAACGGCCTCTGTTTCTTTCTTCGTCGGCTAAACTCCTCTGCAGGGCTAATGTGTAGTGGTTGTGGAGTTTTGGGTTTTGTAAAAATAAAACGCAGAATTTTTGTTGCTTACAGCGTGGAATTTTTCGTTGTAATATTGAATCGTAGACGATGATTTGACTTTGCGTAGTTGCGAATTCTTTATGTAAAGCTTGATCTAGCGCGAAGTTGCTTGAATCGAGTGTTGATAATGATCGGAGCGCGGCCAGTTAGGTTGCAAACAACCAGCTCACACGTTACAAGCAACAAAAATTCTGCGTTTTATTTTTACAAACCCCAAAATCAATCACTACACATTAGCCGTCCAGAGGGGTTTCGCCAACGAAGAAAGAAGCCGAGGCCGTTCCACTGCAACAACAACGATCAAAAAATTGTCTTCTGAAAAAATAAAGTAACAGAATAAAATAAAAACAAACAAAATATAATAAATAAACAAAACAAAATAAAATAAAGCAAAACAAAACAAAATAAATAAAAAAATAAAATAGGTAAATCAAACCGAAACCATGAGGCGAGTTCAAATAAAACAGTTTAATTATAAAAAAATTTTAATAATCCGAAACAATCCGCACATGATAATTGAAGTCGAGCTACTATAGTGGTGCGGGCATAAAAATAATACGTAAACAAAACACAATGCACACACGCGACTAGCTGGAAAGTGATATGTTTCGTCTTATTCTCTAAAAACCTCGTAGTTCCACAAACAATTTTCATCTGTTTATGTCAAAATCAAAGTCTTCCTTACATTTTTAACTACTACCTAATATATTTTTGAGTAATAAACAGATGATAATGGTGTCACAAATGGGAAGTCATTAGTACCTAATATGAAGTTTTAATTTTTTTTGATAGTGTTGCACCCATTTTATATTTATGCACTTTTTGGTAGTAATACTAGACATATAGTAGGATCATATTCGATGCAAAGTAATAAATCATTGCCTGCCAAGAGAACCAGTGCCATACGCTTTTAAGGGTTTTAGAAATCGAATAATTTCTTTATACATTATGAAGGAACGAAGGGATCAGTTCACGTCTGGCACCCTTTATTCACAAAATTAATTAATTTACAAAAATTCCTTTATTCTCATAAACTATTTAATTTAAGTGTAATTTATTATAAATCCAATTTGTATATTAAATTCCACATAGGTACTACATTTTACTCTTGTACGTGCCCCTGTTGCTTACTTGTTTTTTGGAGGCGCTCTCTGATTTACGACCAAGCTCGCCAGGTTAATATTTGACGTATAACCGACCACTTCGTACACTCGACGCACCTGGGCGACTACAGCTACTACCGGAACACAGTGCGTATGGTAAATGGTTCATCTTACGCCTCCTAAAAGTGATGACACGATTTTCCTTTGATAAAAGGCCGACAACTTTTTGCTCTACTTTGCATCGAATACGATCCTACTATAGTACGCTACATTATATATTTTTTCTGTGATTGTACCTCTGCGTGAACTAAGAATGAAATCTTGAAAAAAATATTTTTAATTGTTTTTATTAGTAAATAAGAAAAATTCTAGAAAAAATATATAACGAAGACTAATGTTTTGTCTAACGAACAGTTTTTGTTTCATTAGGGCAGCTGCAATAGTTTTCGAAAAAAACAATTTTGAAAAATACCCACTCTAGCGTCTATTTGATCAATTATCGCCAGAACGCAGCGAGATGTGAGGCTGAATATATGTTAATGGTAGATTTATATCTCTATGATGTTACCACACAAGTCATTTTCAAAATACCTTTCTGGGGCCGCTGACCTTATCTTATCCTGCTAGACCCTTTAGTTTATAATGTTATTTAGATAATTAAATAGATTAGGATTATGAAACACAAAAAAGTGGTGTTGAATTTGTAATGTGCAGTCAATTTATCTCAACGTGCAAAATTCACTTGAAAAATTCTGAATATGTGAGCTCCGCATAGCTCGTACCTACATCTGTAAAGTGTTTACAGTGGTGGTAGTGCAACAGTGAAAGACGGAGTGGGAATAGCGCATATTTACTATGCAGTTTAGGTTCTCTTTAGTCCTACCGTAACCAAATAGTAGCTATTCAGATTTTGTTTTTATTAAAAGTAATTTGTTCAGGTGTGGTGAAAAATTTTGTGACATATATTGCTTCTCGTTAAATTGATTGTTAAAACAGACTAACAGTAATACCAAATTTTAATGGAAAAGTAATTGAAAAGTTTATTTCGGATAAAAGCAGAAGAATGGACATTCACCATAAAAAATGATGTTGAACACATTTTCCCTATATTTCAATAGTAGGTACTTAAAATAAAACTACCCAATTATATTTCATTTTTTTTTTCAATACTTTTTAACAAATTTTAAGTCGGTAAGTGTACATACGCACAGTATAAGCTCAGTAGGGACAGATGCTTTTTGCGCCAAGTCAATTTCATAATTCATTCATTTTGTTTAAATATCCGTAGTATTATCTCTGTTGTATGTTTTGTGGTATAACGCTAACCTATTAATAACATTAGCAATTACAAATAATGTATAATATACTAGAAATTCCAAACCATACTGGTAGGAACTTTTTATATTTTTTTAACGAGTTCTAACTGATGTTAAAGTTTGTAATATCTATTTAGACGTCATATACATACCTTTGACCATGTTTTCGAAGAATGGAGTTAAATCGACAGTATTTCTCAGAAACACACCTTTTTCTTCAAAAATATTTGCTAAGACGTAAAGCGTCTTTAATTTCATCTCAGCATCTGCTTCAGGGTCAAATAATTCATTTAAAATAGATTGAATATACTCCAAATTTTCTCCAAAAGCTTCTTTTGAATGACAAAGAATAGTTAAATATATACAGGCATTATCAGTGACAGTGGTCCATATTTTTGGATTGATATTAATGTGCTTCAGCAACGGTTGTGTATAAAGTTTCCATAAAATATTAGTACTCTGTAAATCCAATGTTATTTTAATATCATCAAATACTTCTAAAAATATTTCTTCTGCAGTATCTGGATGTCTTAACGACAACAAGGTTACAGCTATTTTAAATAAATTATAGGTTGTGGTATTGCTTCTATTTTCATGCTTTTCTGCCAACGCTTTTAAGCACTGCAAAAGCTCCAGTTGATATTTTTTCTAAAAAATAATCATTGCTAATATAAAGGTTTATCTTGAAAACAACGTCAAATGCGAAAATTTGTTAAGACAGGTTAATTTTCCTTTCAAGAACAATTTTTGGAGAACATACATACACATAGTGTCACCACAAAAACTTCAACTGACATTATGGTTATTAATGATACTAACATATAGTAGTATCATATTTGATGCAAAGTAATAAATCATTGCCTGTCAAGGGATCCAGTACAGTACAGTTTTAAGGGGTTTAGAAATTGAATAATTTCTTTATGCATTATGAAGCGATGAAGGGATCAGTTCACGTCTGGCACTTTTGTCCCTACAAAAATTCCTTTATTCTCATGAACTATTTATTTTAAATGTAATTTATTATAAATTTGTTTTTTAAATTCTACATATATATACTACATTTTACCTCTGTACGCCACACTGTTGTTTACTTGTTTTTTGGAGGCGGTCTCTGATTTACGACCAAACTCGCCAGGTTAGTAACATATTTGAGCAGCTGGGCGGCTACAGCTATTACCAGAACACAATGTGTATGATGTGGTATTTCAAATTTTACATTCAATTTCATTTTAAATTTGAAATGGTTTATCTTAAGCGTCTTAAAAATGTTGACACGATTTTCCTTTGATAAAAGACCGACAATTTTTTGCTCTACTTTGCATTGAATACGATCCTACTATAGTTCGACATGAACACTATAATGAAATGCGTGTAACGTTAAATCACGAGGCGTTAACCGAGTGATTTAGTTACACAAGTTTCATTAACAAAGTTCATATTAAACGTGTATCATTTAAAATTTAATTTACGACTATCCAAATAGATTTTATTAGAAATTCAATTTATTTTAAAATATCAGAAACATCATAAATTGAAATTCAAAATTATTAGGTGCTCTTATTTGATGTCATAGTAACCACAGTTATTGATTGTTTTAAATTTGACTTTAACAACTTCATTATTGGTATACAATTTTGTGTCATACGTTCAGTTTTAGTGAAATTGAATATTTAAATGAGTGATTCCGAGAGTCTTCCTTTGGAAATTGCGTAAAGCGTTGTCAATACCCTACTTCCCAAAAAATTAAGACAGACGTACGAGCAAAGTTATGCAAAACTTGATGATTGGTGTAAAGGGAAAGGAATCAAGAATAGCAGCAATGAAAAGGTTCTTCTGGCATATTTTGAATATCTTTCAAAACATAACAAGCCTTCGTCGCTTTGGGTATATTTTTCTTTACTACGTTCAGTTATATCAATGACAAAAAATATGGATATTAGTAAGTCCATTTAATTACATTTCTAAAAAGAAAATCGAAAGGATTTCGGTCAAAGAAATCTAAGATTTTAAAAGAAAACATAACTCAATTTTTGCTGGAAGCCAACGATAGAACTCATTTTATGATAAAAGTTGTATTTATAGTGGGGCTTGCAGGTGTTTGCAGGCGTACTGAATTGACAAATCTACACCTACAAAATGTTAAAGATGAAGGACAATGCATAATGCAATATTATTATTCCATTTACGAAAACAAAGATATCACAAGATGTTTTTATCACAAACAGAAATATTAAAGGAATAAATATGGTGGAAATGGTTCGCAGATATATAGCGATGAGGTCAACCAACACAGATTATACTCGATTGGGGTACAGAAATGGAAAATGCATCAAGCTGCCAGTTGGCATTAATACTTTTATTTTACCATTGTTCCTGGGTCTTCCAAATCCTCAACAATATACTGGACATTGTTTTTGTAGATCATCTGCATCGTTGCTTGCAGATTCAGGAGTCTATTTATTAATTGTTAAGAGGCATGGTGGTTGGCACTATAACACAGTGGCAGAAAGCTATATAGAAGATTCCAAAGAAAATAAGAAGAAAGTTGCCTCTAATATTTTGGATAACTTTCAGATCCTTCAACAAGTTCAAGCACTTGAGAAATAAACTTACTTTCTAAAAATACAGTCTACTTATGATCTGCTGAAATTAACTTAACAAATTGTTCAGAAGTTGTAATTAATGTTTTATAGTAACAATAACAAGTAAAAGTGGTGACTAACTTTGTTTTTGTTTATTTTTTTACTTTAAAAGCGTGTTATTATGAATTCATAACGGCACTATTATTATGAAGGCCATAATGGCATCCAAATAATGATGCTAATTGTGTCGTAGATTAATATTTTAATTTAAAAATATTTTAGTGGTACTCTAATTTGCAGTAACTGGTAAAAATTAAAGTTTTATATTTTGGTAATAAATCGTGGAACTCGTATTGTTTTTTAGGGGATGATTTTTCGGCCCATAAATAGAAGTCTTATGATGAAAACATTTTGGGAGAAATTTTCGAAATAAAAAATTAAATTAAGGTTGCCGACCCTAGAATCTCACAAAGTATTGCACACATATCGGCAAAGTATATGTTTTCATAATTAACTGATAAATACAAATGACTGTTTTTTTTTTCCAAAAATCAAAACCCATAAGGACGGGCATCACTTTTGGGACACATATATATATATAGAGCAGGAAGGGTAGTCTTGACTGACTAGTTAAGAAAAAAACCAGTGATGTATTTGGGATTGCAGTCAACAGTGCTAAGGGCTAATGTAATAAGAACACTGTGACAACAACACAGAGTGTTCTTATTACATTAGCCCTTAGCACTATTGACTGTAATCCCAAATACATCACTGGTTTATATATATGCTACAGTGCTAAGGGCTAGTATACNGGGTGTAAACCCCGCAGACAAAAAAATTCCTTTATATGGGGTGTTCTACATGTTGTTAGTGGTGTACACACCGAATTTTAATAACGCGCTCTCATCGGTACTATAGTTATGATTTTTTTGATATCCATCCACGCTCGGAAGAAATTAATTTATTTAAAGGTGTAAACCCCGCAGACAAAAAAATTCCTTTATATGGGGTGTTCTACATGTTGTTAGTGGTGTACACACCGAATTGTATTAACGCGCTCTGATCGGTACTATAGTTGTGATTTTTTTGATATCCATCCACGCTCGGAAGAAATTAATTTATTTAAGGGTGTAAACCCCGCAGACAAAAAAATTCTTTTATATGGGGTGTTCTACATGTTGTTAGTGGTGTACACACCGAATTTTATTAACGCGCTCTGATCGGTATTATAGTTATGATTTTTTTGATATTCATCCACGCTCGGAAGAAATTAATTTATTTAAGGGTGTAAACCCCGCAGACAAAAAAATTCCTTTATATGGAGTGTTCTACATGTTATTAGTGGTGCACACACCGAATTTTATTAACGCGCTCTGATCGGTACTATAGTTATGATTTTTTT
>NW_019418903.1:83061-96573 GCF_000390285.2 Anoplophora glabripennis | reverse complement strand
TATTGATAGATAAGAAACATAAAAATACTGTATTGTAGACTGAATCACCATATCTATACGTTTTTGGGGTTGCTGATTTCGAATTCAATATTCATTAAACCCCATCTGGTCACTGTTCGTCCCTAACCTTAAAAATACTTCAAATCGTTGAAATAATACGTTTCTATGATGAGTAACACAGTTTTAACCACCACAACTTATGTTTTCGGGATCGCTGAAACCAATTCTGATATCAGTATAACTTCAACTAGTCAGAATTCGTGCCTAACCTCAAAATAGTAGCCCAAATTGCTAAGATTACACTTTTCTACGTTTAGGAATGAAGTGTAACCAACATATTTTATATTTTTGGGGTCACTGAATCGAATTCCTACATTCGTTTGAACCCAACTAGTCACTAGTCGTACCTAACCTCAAAAAATATTCCAAATCACTAAAATGCCACTTTTTCTGGTTGAGTTATAAAGTCTGATCACAATATCACCAAAATCGCTTATAATCTATTACAGGTAACTAAATTAAAGTTGATTATTATATCCGATTGATCTGTTATTTACAAAAGTTACCCCCAAGCCGTATCACTTCTCTAACCCTCTCGTGGTAGTTCCAATATGGCGCCTGAAGATACACATAAAAAACACGAAATATTATTTAGCATCACTCAAACGCTACTATCTTCCATATACTGAAACAATTTCGAAATAGTATTTGCAGAATCGATTAAGGCTTACATAAGAATTATCCCGTCCTTTCAGTACTTTCGATATTTTTAAATTCAATAGGTTAAACAATATATGCTTTTTGTGTTTAATTGGGTTGAGGCCGTTATCATGGCTAAGACATAAAGTCTGTATTACCTTTTCTTTAGTATAATATGCAGAACTTCTAAAAAGGATTTGTTCTTTTTATATGGAACATACCTTTCATCATATCACATGCTCGTTTGGAAAAAAACAAAAATATGGTGGTCGCACTTTATAACTATTATAGCTTTTGAGGTTAGGTACGACTAATGGCTAGTTAGGTTCAAACGAATGTAGGAATTCGATTCAGTGATCCCAAAAATATAAAGATATGTTGATTACACTTCATTCCTAAACGTAGAAAAGTGTAATCTTAGAAATTTTCACTACTTTTTTGAGGTTAGGCACGAATTCTGACTAGTTGATTGATATCAGAATTGGTTTCAGCGATCCCGAAAACAAAATTGTGGTGGTTAGACTGTGTTACTCATCGTAGAAACGTCTTATTTCAACAATTTGAAGTATTTTTAAGGTTAGGGACGAACAGTGACCAGATGGGCTTTAATGAATATTGAATTCGAAATCAGCAACCCCAAAAACATATGGATATGATGATTCAGTCTACAATACAGTATTTTTATGTTTCTTGTCTATCAATATTGCTCATTAAACAGANCTATAGTTATGATTTTTTTCAATATTCACCCACGCTCGGAAGAAATTAATTTATTTAAGGGTGTAAACCCCGCAGACAAAAAAATTCCTTTATATGGGGTATTCTACATGTTATTAGTGGTGCACACACCAAATTTTATTGACCCGCTCTGATCGGTACTATAGTTATGATTTTTTTCAATATTCACCCACGCTCGGAAGAAATTAATTTATTTAAGGGTGTAAACGCCACAGACAAAAAATTCCTTTATATGGGGTGTTCTACATGTTATTAGTGGTGCACACACCAAATTTTATTGACGCGCTCTGATCGGTACTATAGTTATGATTTTTTTCAATATTCACCCACGCTCGGAAGAAATTAATTTATTTAAGGGTATAAACCCCGCAGACAAAAAAATTCCTTCATATGGGGTGTTCTACATGTTGTTAGTGGTGTACACACCGAATTTTATTAAGGCGCTCTGATCGGTGCTATAGTTATGATTTTTTTCAATATTCACCTACGCTCGGAAGAAATTAATTTATTTAAAAAAAATCCGTTTTAGTTATGATTCTTTACATTATCTGTTCACACTCAGAGGAAATTATTTTTTTTAAGAGTGAAAAACGGGCAAAACAATTTCGGTATTGTAGGGTTGATTTATATACATTTATTCCTTCATTTTTGATAGATATTTGTATTTAATAGGTCGTGGATGAGGATGAAGTCGAGAGCGAATAGGATGATATATCTCATTGAAACTGTCTGCACGTCATCAGCCGTGGCTGGAAATGTGTGGATAACTTCACTCAAACTTATGCTTTCGATATTTTGACAAGTAAGAAGGTGTTTTTACGTATTTAAAAACAAGTAAATTATTTCTTTGAAGAAAGTGATCAGTAGGTACTCTATTTGCCGTGCTCAGAAAATTAAATGTTATTCCGTAAATTGTGTCTAGAATATTATTGAATCAATCAATATCAACATTACATGAGAGCACTGCATTTTATAGTATTTAAAAGAACTGTTACATTCAGTTCTACCATATTTTGTTTAATTAATTATATTGCTAAAGAAAGTTGTTTTTTTTTAATTAAAATTAAATTCAATTTTGTACCTGCACTTCATCCCGGGGATGCTGAAAGGCGAACCCAATTCTATGAAATGATTTTAACGCGAACACAAAAGATCCAGAGTTTTTAATTAAAACCATTTGGATATATGAGTCAAAATTTAGTAACGAAGGTATTTTTAATAGACATAATCGACACTGGGCATCAGAAAATCCACATGTCATCAGCGAAAGAAATATTCATCACAAGTTTAGTGTCAACGTATTTTGTTTAGTCAAGCGTGTTTTAGTAAAGACAATCAGGTGAGGTACTTTATTTACGAGTACAATTTAAATACATAAAGATACCTCTATATTTTGAGATTACCCCTAGAATAACTAAGAAGCTGACGGTGCTCCACCTCATTGTGGAAATGAAGTATCCTGCCAATTAAATAAAATGTTTGAAGACAGGTGGATTAGACGATTAGGACCCTGGGATTAGCCACCAAGATCTCCAGATCTGTCACCACCAGATTTTTATATCTGGGGTGTAATAAAAGAGAAAGTGTACTCAACGCCAGTTTATTCCAAAGAACACCTAGTTTCCCGTATAAGAGAAGGCTTTGAAATTTCACCTTCTGCCCAAATATTCGGAGCTGTTATAGATGGGGTAACAAGAAGGTTGCATAACTGTTTACAAGTAGATGGCGGTCACTTCGAGCAAATAAATTAGATTTCTGAAAATAATAATTATTCTTATTATACAGGGTGTCCGCGTTTTTTGTAGCAGGGCTTTTCCAACTTGTACTAAAAGTCCTTTAAAAAAAGTTCATGTAAACATATATGTATAGATGCGTCGTTTTCGATTTACAGAGTGTTCAAGTTTAAAATGAGAATTGATTTTTTATTCGTAAAACGAAAACCTCTTTTTAGACTTTGTTGAAACTTGGCAACTTTGTTTGTAATAATAACAATACTCATTTTCTCTCATAATTTAATTTGTCCTATTTTCTCCAGTGGCGTCACAACAAGATACCAGCTTGATAAAAATAGAAAAAAATATGGTACGCCACTGCGTTTTGGTAAGTTTGAATTTTTTCTCAGATTTAGCTATCAAAAATACAACTTTTTTTGATATTTAATTTTTTCCTATCTCGTTTTGTTTAGTCAGAAATTTAAAAATTTCTATAAATAAACAGAAGATATTGCAAATTCTTATCTTATCGTCAATATAAACGTCTCAAAAAATATTTTAATCTGTCCATAGTTTCTTCGTTAGGTCATCTGACTTTCATTACAAAACTATGTACCTAAGTTAAAATATTCAAACTCGTAGTTTAGTTTACATTTAATAATTTCTTTAGACAAACTGAATTAATATGTTGTACCGTATATTACATGGCTATTAAAAAACATTGAGAGGAAAACTTTGGAATTGGAAATAGTTATTTTTCATATTAGATTGCGAAATATTGCATTCGAGAATATCATTCGAGAATGCAAAAGAATTTCGCAATCTAGTATCAAACGACATTTTCTTCTAAAACTATATCCTATAGTTACAAAATTACTAAAAATGTATAGAGAGCATATTTGACATGTGCAATTAATTTATTTGGCATGTTACGGCATCTACAATTTAGTTTCCGCAATTGTACAATTATGACTTTAAATTTAAACGTTAAAAGATTTGAAACTATTAAATTAATTGTTAGTTGAAGATTTCTCAAAAACTGATTGTGAGCTAATTCTGTCATCTATAATTTTATTGATTTTGTAGGGGCTTAATTTAATCCTGCGAGTAGAAAAGTACAGAGCAACTATTTAAGGGATTAAATTACTTCAGTCCCATCATATACAGGGTGACATGGAAGAAAGTGCAATGCATAGGACCACATGATAGAGGACCTGGAAACATATAAAAAGTTCATATACTTATGTCTAAATTTCTTTTGTTTTCGAGATACAGAGTGTTAAAGAAATTTTGGAAAATATTGATTTTTTTTTATTACTCCCAATTAAGTGGAGGGAATCTACTGACAATTGGTACATAATATTCTCTACAGGTTGCCAACCAATGGCGGAGGTAGAGGGTTCACTATGCTTAAATCAAATTAATAAATTAATAAATTAATACGGCCTTGTAAAAATTACTAATTTAACATTTTGCGATAGGTAATATAATTCCTATTAAAATTTCGTCTCAATTTTTCAACTCCACCACTGGTTGGCAAACTGTAAAGGATATTATGTACCAATTGTCAGAGTACTAAAAAAAATCAATATTTTCCAAAATTTTTTTAACATCCTGTATATCGAAAACAGAAGGAATTTAGTCATAAGTGTAGAGGAACTTTTTATATGTTTTGAGGTGCTCTATCATGTGGTGCTATGCATTGCACTTTTTTCTATGTCACCCTGTACCTATATGCTATTTTTTGCACTTTGTAGACTAAAAGTTAAAAAAATATAAAATTATTTCAAATATCTGTCGATTAAAAAAATATAGACTTTGGCAAAAAATGCATGTAAATAAACTATCTTAAATACAATATTCTTGCTTATACCTTAGTCAATTAAAATCTAATCTACTTCTGATATCCATATAGAAGAATAAAACCATTCGCTTATGACAAATTTGACGTGATTGATTAATGTAAAAAGAAATGTTACTCTGAAATTGAACCCCCACCTTAAATGGCCATATTGTCGTGATAGCCATAGATGTTGTTTTACCATAGAGACGAATAAATAAGTTATAAAGTCATTACTATGACAACCAAATATACCAAACTATCTGATACGTTTTTTTGAATATTCAATTTTTGGAGTTATAGCAAAAAATATATCTGAGGGAATGCTTATATTAGCTCTCTCCAAGGGCTAGATATTTTCAAAAAATGGCTGAAAAGTTGCACCTAGCAAATGCAGACTGACCCAACTGAAAGAGAACCACCTCTCTACACACACACACACACACACACACACACACACACACACACACACACACACACACACACACACACACACACACACACACACACACACACACACACACACACACACACACACACACACACACACACACANAATTGATCAGTTATTTACAAAAGTTACCCCCAAGCCGTATCACTTCTCTAACCCTCTCGTGGTAGTTCCAATATGGCGCCTGAATATACACATAAAAAACACGAAATATTGGATAGCATCACTCAAACGCTTTCAAAAAGTCTCTGGTGCGCTGACACTTTGATTAGGGTTTTGATCAAATCATTTTAATTTCTGAGTTCGTTGACTGAATCCACATACTGAAATAAATTTCAAAATATAGTATTTGCCGAATCGATTAAGGCTTACATAAGAATTATCCCGTCCTTTCAGTACTTTCGATATTTTTAAATTCAACAGGTTAAACAATATACAGGGTGTACCATTGAAAACATTGCACCCGGTTTATTTTGAACTACGTTTCAATATATTAAAATTGCCGAGACACGTCCATTTTGTTTTCGAGGGGGACACATTTTAGCGTTAAATACAGACTCGCCAGAACAACCCCCCTCGCGGGGGCACATTCAACTTTAGAATCTTAAATGGCACTCTAGGTCAAGTGACACCTCATTCGAAACTGTTTTTAACTCTGGTTGTCATCATGTAATTTTTTTCAACAAAACTGTCTTTTATTTCTAAGCATAAGTAAATTTTTTTTTTCAACAACAGATGAACTAAAATTGAAAAAAATTACATGATGTATGCTTTTTGTGTTTAATCGGGTTGTGGCCGTTATCATGGCTAAGACAAAGTCTGCATTACCTTTTCTTTAGTATTATATGTAGAACTTCTAAAAATGATTTGTTCTTTCTATATGGAACATACCTTTCATCATATTACAAGCTCGTTTGGAAAAAAACATAAAAATATGGTGGTCGCACTATTATAGCTTTTGAGGTTAGGTACGACTAATGACTAGTTGGGTTCAAACGAATGTAGGAATTCGATTCAGTGATCCCAAAAATATAAAGATATGTTGGTTACACTTCATTCCTAAACGTGGAAAAGTGTAATCTTAGCAATTTGCGCTACTTTTTTGAGGTTAGGCACGAACTCTGACTAGTTGAAGTTATATTGATATCAGAATTGGTTTCAGCGATCCCGAAAACATAAATTGTGGTGGTTAGAATGTGTCACTCATCGTAGAAACGCATTATTTCAACGATTTGAAGTATTTTTAAGGTTAGGGACGAACAGTGACCAGATGGGGTTTAATGAATATTGAATTCGAAATCAGCAACCCCAAAAACGTATATATATGGTGATTCAGTCTACAATACAGTATTTTTATGTTTCTTATCTATCAATATTGCTCATTAAACAGAATTTTCCATGATTGCGGCCGCCATATTGGAACCGCCATGATGTTTTTTTAAAATCACCAGACGGCATTCGATAGAGTTTTTAAATATGAAGCTTTTGACACGTCGAATGTCAATATTGATGCATTTTTATTATGGGCAGCCCACTGTGCCCGTTGACCTGAAACAATAACAATTTTAACCAAAAAATGTTGACTTGTTTCTGTTCATTTGTGTGGTCCCAGTTTGTTTTATTAATTAATATCAGTCTTTTTCAAAGTGAATGTTTCTCTACGACACTGCTGCTCATAAAATTTTGAGCAGTACATCAAACATTGGTCTGAAGGTGCTAACTACACATAGCAAATTTGAAATAGAAATGTTCAGGCATTTTGGAATTATTGCAGACAATGTTTAATTCTACAGAAACTTTGACGCCCTGTATCTCGTTAAGGAGGCATTTGCGACCCTATTAAGACGTTTCGTCTTAATTTTTCATGTATGACCTACCCTAGAAGTCTGTCAGCGGTTTTTTGAATCACCCTGTTTAAAATATTTCAAATATTTATTGTTACATCATTTCTTTAAGTTTTCAGTCCAATTAAATATTTCTTTAATTTTAGTAATCAAAAAAATTGTATAGGTAATTAAAAATGTCAGTTTTATACAGAAAATATAAATATCATATATATTACCTTTCTGTTGCAGCATATTGTATCTTCTGCCAATATTTTACTAAGTTCTTCAACATTGCATTTTATATATTCTGTAGAAGAGCCCTTAATTAGCCCTGTTAGAGCGACTAGATGACCATAATGTGGACTATCTTCAATTACAGGGAAAATCAATTTAAACCAAATATTAGAATTCACAAAATGACCTATAAATTTACAAGCTTGAATAATGTTAATTACCACTCTACGATCGTCATCTCTAGCTGCAGAATAAATGGCTGGTAATAAATCCTGTAAATTTTGTGTTATTCCATCTTCTGCATGTAAAATTAATATACACAATAACTGACTGCATCTAACTCTGACATCTTCCTGCCAACTTGTCAATTCTCTTGAAACAGCTCCTGATAATTTGCTTACATTTCTTTTTACCAAAAATCGACATCCTAAATTAGGGCGTTTTACTTCTTTTGGGTAATATTTAGGTTCTAGAGATAAGTAATCTGAAAGTTATATAAAACAAATATTGCAGTTGCAACTTTACTCAAAAAGGAAAAAATTGAATGGTACATGTTTACAATAATGTTTAAATCCAGGTACAGTAAAATCTCCCTTAACTCACTATAGTGCTATTTTTTTTAAAACCTGACATAGGCCAACTTTTTAATTTGAAGTGATAGACTAGTACTTCCAAATGCAGAGTTGTAGGAAATAACTTGATTAAGAAAAATTTACAAATAATTATTTCCGGTGTTGCCAGATTTCTGCAGTAGCTACTAAAACGATATTTTTTTAAATGGCAATACCGTATTTTTTTAAAAGAATACAAATTTCATCAGCATATTTCTCTTTACGGATGTAATAAAAATCATTTTAAACGTTTTTTTTTCTCGAAAACAGTTCAATTTATCGATATTAACCAAAAGTGCCTTTTTTAGTTTAAGGTTCAAGATATCTAAAAATATTATTTTTGTACTTTTATCACAAAGGGTGTAAAAAAATTTACATTACTGTGTTACAGCTAGTCCATCCCTGACAAACTAAATAAGCCAAATTGTTTTCATGGGTCAATTTTTAAGAAGTTTTATCTGTTGTCCATCACATTAAAAAACTAATTAAATTACACTAAGTATTTTAATGATTAAAAACAATTGATTTTCAGGGTCATTCTTTAGAGGCTCTCTGGGGGAAATTTTTATAATTGGACTTGTTATGTTATTTTAACGCCTCCTGTATAAATCCGAGAGATTGTCCACATATTCTGGGACAGCCTGTATAAAATATAAATAGGGTAAATAGGGCATAGGGTAAATAGTATATAAATATAAATACAAATCTTATCGATTTTACAAAATAATCAATGGAATCTGACCTTAACTGTGTATTTCAGTATCTCCACCATTTGATGTAATTCAATACATTTTTACATTTATTTAATTAAGTCACTCCCAAGAATTATTAATGTCGAATATCTTTCAAGATAGTTGCATATTTGTATTTCTTTTTTTTAATTTAACACACCCTGAACTTGCAAATGAAGCAACTATGGTCTAAGGCAGCGGTATTCAAACTGTGTTCCGCGGAACCCTGGGTCAAAAATTCAGAAATTTGAAACAATATCCGTACTACAAAATTAAACAAATTTATACTCTTTCGCTCAAAAACCAGTATTCATAAATATATTATATAAGTAAAACATGTGTTGGAAATTGTTTTTCTTGAATTTTTTTTAACAAAAAATCCAATTTACTTGGGGCTTTGCAGTGCAGTCGATGTGCTTTTTATATTTTTATTTATTTCTGAAGAATAAGTATGTAATCCGTCAAAAAATTGTATTTAAATAAGTTTTTAAAATGTTTATTTAGATATTTTTTACATTAATATCACCTACCTAATTGATTTTTCAAATCTTTTTCATTTTCTTCTTGGTACTGAATTCCAACTTTTTCCCATAGCACTGTAGAATCTATTCTGGTCTCTTCTACTTCATCATTTAAACCAGTTAATAGCAATGGTAATATTTTGTGAAAATATGAATATCGATCTCGATACTCCAAAAGCCATCTTGCAGCAATTCTGGCCACTGCTTGTCTTACAGCTGGTATCTGATCAAATAATTTTTCCGCTAAAGGCCCAATAACTTCATCGAGGCCTTTGTAGCTACTATGTAATATAATTTCGCCTATGGCATTAATTGATTCAAGGCGCACTTTATACCTCTGATGAACAAAACAGGATAAAACTGATTTTATTAGACTCTCAGCTTGCATATGGAAATCATTGGGCAATGATTTGGCTAATAATATTATAGTAACACAACTCAATTCCTTAATTGCTGGATATTTATCTTTAACAGTTTCTGCAAGAATTATAACACAATCGTTTAAAAATGGTTTTAATTTGATTGTATTTGAATATTTTGAAATTATTGCATTAAGAAGTTGCAGCAGTTGAAGTCTAACTTCCTCCGATTCTTCTATTAGTTCTACACTGCCAATCCGTTCTACCAGCACTGGAAATAAATATGTAAGGTAAAAATCATTTAAGGGTAACGCTTCTATAATGAAAAAGTTCAGAAATTGAATTGCTTCTTCTCGAACAATTTCAGTTTTGTCCCTCAATCCATTTAAAATATACATATGCGTCTCACAAAATACTGAACGCAATTCTTGATTATTCAAACTTTTTGTTGACAGGAACTTTTTTAAATCCGTGTAAGCATTTTTTCTGATTCGGCGGTCTTGACTTTGTATTTTTAAACAAATTTTTTTTGACATAGCCACATAGTCATCACATAATTCATTTTCGTCTGTGTCACAAGGCATATTTCGTATATTATATGATAAAAATAAAATGGTCAGTGCTCCCTTTATCTCAAAACCTTTAAAATTATGTCAATATCAACCATTTATAAACAAATGGCAGCCAACTTTATAAAATATACATATATATNATTGCCATTCATGTAGATCTACCCAAACATTTACAGTAAATCTGTACTGTGAATTATATAAGCGTTTGCAGATGGGTATTGCTGTGCCCATTTATAGTCGTTTCTTGAGTTATTTATTTACCCGTAATCAACTCGAAAAAGAAATGAGTGAATGTGGTATGAATAATACTGTTTCCTTTTCAATGTTTTCCATACATTCCATTGAGAAATATTAATAGTCGAACTTATGTTAGACTTTGCATTTTGTTGAATTGGATCTAAAATATTATTCTCTTTTTGAACATCTTGATGTAAATTAATTATAGTAGGCCTACTCAAAGTGACATATAATTAAGTAGTGAATTGTTTGACAACAAACTGTTTACTAGTGTTATTGTGTATTCATTAATTTGCTTTTAATACTTTAAATTTTGTAATTTAAACATGCTGCAATTATTTTCAAACGAAGAATATGCTGACATAGTATTCATCTATGGGTTTTACAATGGGAATAGTAGGGCAGCACAAAGGGAATATCAGCAATGTTTTCCTGATTGTCGGCATCCTAATTATAAAACTTTTAGTAAAGTCTTCCAGTACTCAAAACAACACGAGAGGTTTCCAACTTCAAAAAATGTGGAGCGTAGTTTACATCAAGATGCTCAAGAACAGAACAATATTTTAAATTTAATTCAACAAAATCCAAAAACTAGCACAAGAAGAATTAGTTCTGCCATTAATATTCCTCATTGAAACATATGGAGAACATTGAAAAGGGAACGTTATTATCCATACCACATCCAGCAGGTACAGCGTCTTGAACCAGGTGATAACATCCACCGGTTGCCTTTCTCGCGTTGGTTATCTAAACACCGTCCGGTCATTTACCGAACCTTATTTACAGACGAAGCGCAATTTACGATAGATGGAATAAATATCTCAAGGAACGACCATGAATGGGCACAACAAAACCCACATGCAAAACGCCAATGTCATTCACAACACAGGTTTTCTGTAAACGTTTGGATCGGGCTTGTAAATGGACATTTAATAGGGCCACCTATTTTTGAAGAGAGATTAGGTGGTAACGTTTATTTAAACTTTCTTCAAACAATCCTACCCAATCTCTTGGAAAATGTCCATATTAGAAGGTATGCTCTTTCAACACGATGGAGCTCCATCGCATTTTAGCACTTGGATTATGAATATCCAAACAGATAGATTGGTCGTGGCGGTCCATACGAATGGCTAGCGAGGTCTCTGGATTGTATCCTTGCGACTATTTCTTATAGGGTTACTTGAAAGCAGAAGTTTATAAGGTCGAAATCAATAATAGAGAACAATTGATCGATCGTACATTACAGCTTGCGATGAAATACGAAATAATCCAGTAATGATACATCAAGCAATTGAAAACTTGGGTAAACGAGTAAGAAAATGTATCGAAGTTGAGGGAGGCCACTTTGAAAATTTGCTATATAATTAATTTGCCATTGTAAAGTACATTTAGACACCTATTATTTTCTTTGTGTTTTACTGTTATTTGTTTTCCGTGTTTTATTAAATAGTCTTTGTTCCTACTTTATTTTTTTATTTCTATTTTTTAGAAATCCTATTTACGAAAAGAAATAAACTATTTTTACCATGTATCTTTTACTTACTCATGTCATGTGTTTCTTACTCGTAATTTCATTTTAAAAGCCTTGTTACTGTACATTGAATAGCGTATTTAAGTAATCATCAAAGTGTAACAAGAAAAAGAGACATGTCGCTGAGATTACTTTTTATGTTCTTTTCGATAATCGTATGGGAATACCAAAAAAATACATGAGGCGATGTTTTCTAGTTACAAAAAAATTAAAAATTTTGCAGTCCGGACCTGGAATACATATTATTTAAAGAAAATGAGGTTTAAAATATGCATGCTTATTTATAACCTCTACCCTGAATTAAAGCCTTCGCTAATTTTAGTTGCAAAACCATTTTTATCATGTGTCCTTTACGTAATTTAGTTTTAGAAGCCGTAGTCTCGTATATTCAATAGCTTATTTAAATAACTACGTATATACAACATATATATACAACGTATATGTAACAAAAAAAAAAGAAACACGTCTTTAAGATCACTTTTTTATGCTCTTTCCGAATTTCGTATCGGAATTTCAAAAAAAGACATACAGAGTGTTGTTTTCTAGACTTGCACAAAAAATTAACAATTTTTGCAGTCCGGACCTGGATTTTTTTTTGCTGTTATACATGCAAACATGAAGTATCGTGAGTGAATTAACCCTACCAAATATGAACCCATTATTCCATTCCCTACCAAAGTTATGACATAAAGCAGTTTTGACCAAAAACCATAAATCACCCTGTATCTCAATAAAGAATGGCCAAGGAGCTATTTCTATAGGTGATCCTAGTTACCCTAGATGTCCTCTATCTCCCATTAAGCTATGTCCCTCTCGTGATGCAACACCCTGTATATTTAAATTATTTATTAGGATAGCAATTTGTGCGCGTTACAAATTAATTCACCACAGGTACATAATTCATAGTATATGTATATATCAAAATGCTGACAACGAAATACTGTTTAAAATAAATGAACAAGAAATAATTATCGGATGCCAGTTTAACCCATATTTTTATAACTTTAGGTGATGCCACATTCTCCGCAACTTGAATGAAGTGTAATAAACTGATTACTATTATTGTTGCGCCATCTAACAATATACACCAAGCACTATGGTGTATAGGTTCATTAAAAAATCGACCAGTTAGGCACCCACTAAATTTTCATATTATAACATCAAGAGTCATCTAGTGACTAACTGGGAATTTTTATCTATGCTCCGCAAAGTGGCATCCGTATATTGGAGGCCGCTTTACCGCGGATGCTGGTCGTATTTAAAAACTCTATCGAATGCCGTCTGATGATTTTAAAAAAACATCATGGCGGTTCCAATATGGCGTCCGCAATCATGGAAAATTCTGTTTAATGAGCAATATTGATAGATAAGAAACATAAAAATACTGTATTGTAGACTGAATCACCATATCTATACGTTTTTGGGGTTGCTGATTTCGAATTCAATATTC
>NW_019418903.1:76802-82420 GCF_000390285.2 Anoplophora glabripennis | reverse complement strand
ACCAAAGTGGGATTAATTCAAGAGCGATTTTCTCAGAAACCGTTAAAGATAACGATTTGAAACAAGAGTACCTTTTTAACGTAAAACAGTTCGGGAAAACGGAATTTGCTGTCCAATTTGTTAAAAAGTCAAAGATGAAAAAGTTACATACGCAAAGTACCTAGGGTCCTCCCGTACCCACTCCAATGGACCTTGTGGAAATAAATGGATTAGTCCATCAAATTGCTCATCAAAATTTAGCTGTATACCAAATTTCATTCATTTATCACAACGCGATTGAGAGATATTGCAAAAAAATGATTTCCATTCCTCCCTCTTCAATGGGTCCCTGTACCCTTAGGAAGTATTTCCGGACCCATGTTCATATGAACTTTTTTACTTAGTTTTGATCATAGAATCGGCCTGTTCGCGGTTGGCAGCTAATTATGAGACACCCTGTATTTAGGTAATAACTTTCTGCTTTTGCTTTCATTACTACCTATTTGTTTTTTATTAACACTTTGTCACCTACTTTATATTGGTATGGCGTTACTCTTTTTTTGTCATAACGCTGCTTTTGTTCTGCCTGCTGTTTCTCACTTAATTTGCCTATTTCTGTAAGATTCTGTTGATTATTTATATTTGTCTGAGTTTCGTCTGCATCATTCCCAAATTCGGTGTTCGCTCGCAAATAAGAATCACTATGCCTCGAGGTTTAAAACCAAAAAATATTTCGAATGGACTTTTCCCTGTACTTTTATTTATGGTACAATTTAATCCCCATCGGATTTTATGTACTACCTCATCCCATTTAGTTTCGTCACTTACCATTGTTCTAAGACTAGATAGAACAATTCTGTTATATCTTTCGACTTGTCCGTTTGCACGCGGTGTTGCTGCGGCTACATGGATAATTTATATATATATAGAAAAGATATTCGTGGCTTTTGTATATATAATTAAAATCTTCTTATTAGTGGGATTAAAGCCTATTTTTTAGATGAAACTCTTTTTTCTATGTAAAAGCTTTCGCAATATTTTATTGCTTCTTCAGTTACACTATAAGTTATAGATATAATTATAAAAATTTACAATATAAATGTGGATTACTTACAAGAAACTGAGTTATTGATATATAGATTGGTAGATTTTGGACATTGACATTAAATGACATTTCATAAATTTAGGAAAACAAAAACAAAAATTATTATAGAATTAATATTAGTGTTAGTATTACTAGTGCTATGATTTAGATTTTTATCTATAGAAAGTATGTTGGAAAATCTAATGTTAATATCTTTTGTATCTGTTTTTTTATTTAAAGTATTTTCTTCCTGGTTAATATAAAACATTTCTAAAGAACATCTTTTAGAATAATCCTTTTCTGTTGTTAAAATTTTAAAATTTTCAAAATCCATTTTATGTCCTGTAGAATTAACATGTTGTGAAAGTGCACAAGCATCTGGTCTTAATCTAATATCACTTTTATGTGAAGAAATTCGAGACTTAATATTTCTAGAAGTTTGTCCTATGTATAACTTATTACAATTTAAACAATTTATTTTATAAACTACATTAGATCTATTTTCGATTTTTACTTTATCTTTAACTTTTGAGAATAGATTTCTTACTGTTTTTATTGTTTTATTTGCAATTGTAATATTACTTTCTTGTTTTAAAACATTTTTAATTTTTGGTGTTAATTCTTTTATATATGGAAATGATTTATATTTTTTAATATTAGAATTTAATATGTGTTCATTATTTAATATATTATTTTGATTATCATTATTATTAATTATGTTATTTGATCTTCTAGTTGAAAAAAGGAGTTTATTAATTAATTTTTTTGGGTAAGAATTTTCGAGAAATAATGTTTTTAATTTTATTATACTTTCTTCTTTTAATGTTGGATGACATATTTTTTCTATTCTGTTTTTCATACCAAGTACTAAATTTATTTTTGTTTTTTCAGAGTGATAAGAATAGTAATTCATATATCTACCAGAATTCGTAGGTTTTGTATACCAATCAAGTTTAATTTTATTTTCTGGAGTTCTAATAAGTTTGGTATCTAAAAAGGGTATACTATTATTGTTTTCAGTCTCTAATGTAAATTTTATATNTGCAGCGGCGGCAAATAGTCTTGTGGAGCTTAAAAATCAGTTAAATACATTATCTTTAGAATTTATTAATTGGTGTTATAAAAATGCACTGATATTAAATGCAGAAAAAACTGTTTGTATGCAGTTTTCTTCTCGCAGAAAAATCATTGATCCTCTCCAGATAATTGTAGGTAATACGACAATCGTAGCCTCACAGTCCTGTAAATTTTTAGGAACTTTTATACATTATAACATGACCTGGATCAGTCAAACCGATTACATTTGCAAAAAATTAAATTATGGTTATTACACTTTACTGCAATTGAAAACAATATTTAACACTAAGCAATTACTTAACATATATCACTCCATAATTTACTCACACTTAACCTACAACGTTACAGTCTGGGGTAACGCATGTAACAACAGCGTTAAAAGAATTTTAATCTCCCAGAAAAGGATAATCCGCCTCATATTTGGTATTTCCCAAATTGATTCCTGTAAGCCATACTTTATTAGTAACAATATATTAACTTTTCCTTGCATCTATATATATAAATGTATTCTACAAATTGCCAAAAATAAAAGTTATTATGAACGTAATTCTGATAGTCACAATTACCCAACCAGATATGGTAATCTCTTGCGCATTCCTAACCATACCTCAAGTTTGTTTGAAAAAGCGCCTTATTATATGGGCATTAAGTTAATAAACATCTTACCAGTCGATATTAAACAAGAAAGCAATTTTAACTCATTCAAATTCAAAGTAAAAAAATACCTTATAAACAAATGTTTCTATAGTGTATCAGAAATGACTGATCAATAATTTTAAATATTTATCTTTACTGTTATTTTTTACCCATGTTTTATCTCTTGTTAGTTACCGTGTTTTTATTTTTGTTGTCTGTTTATTTAGTTTATACATATGTATGTGTACCTCATTATGTTTTAATGTATTATATGTATAATACTATACTGCGATAATGTAATCGTGTAGAATATGATATATGTCTATTAGCATAGGCGTGTACAACTAAACGTGCGCACATGACTTATCCAATATCATTTGTTGATCTAAATGGACTATATTATTATTATTATTATTATTTTCTTTCTCTCTGCATTTTCAGTTAAGTATCTTCAGCATGGCATTTACTGCAAGTGTCTGATTTAAATTTTTTGTTTTAGGTCCCTACATTCAGCACCTTTGGGGCTATACGAGTATGACACGTCCCCAGGATAGCTAACTTTTGTAATTGGAGGTAAAGTTTCGGTGGTAAGTATAATTTCTCCAGATTCTCGTGTAATTTATTTGGCATCTCTCCCGTGGCCCTTATTGGTATCACAACTACTTTCTCTTGGTTCCAGATCTGCTTGATCTCTGCAGCCAGTGGGATATACTTGCGAATTTTTTCTACCTGTGTGTCTGGAATGTTATGAGCAGCGGGTACAGCTTGCTATGTCTATTAGGTAAGTAATTTTGTTTGCCTTATACTGTAACATAATATCTGGTCTGTTATGCTCTAGTGTGTGGTCTGTTTGTATTGTCCTATCCCANATTATCATTATCATTATCATTATCATTATCATTATCATTATCATTATCATTATCATTATCATTATCATTATCATTATCATTATCATTATCTTTATCATTATCATTATCATTATCATTATCATTATCATTATCATTATCATTATCATTATCATTATCATTATTATTATTATATGGATGCCCTTCCCAGTACTCCTTGCTGGTACGAAACTGGCTTAATACAGAGTATCCACAGAGATGGGTGGATCGTGGAAGTCCAGTTGTGTGGCCTCCGCGATTGCCTGATCTAACACCTTTGAATGTTTTTGTTTGGGGATTTATTAAGGATGCAGTTTACTCTACGCCTGTTAACTCGCAAGAGGAACTTGTACGACGAATCCGGAACGCTGCTCTCAGAATAACTCCACATCATTTGATAGACGTTAGGCGGTCTTCGATACGTCGCTGTAATTTGTGTGCAGAACGAAATGGCGGGCATTTCGAACAGCTCCTTTGAAGTCTATTTAAACAATAAGTTGTTTTTCCATACCGTGTTGTTTATTTTTTTATTATCTTACAATAAACTGTGTGAAACAAAAAGTTTTATTTATGTCTAAACAAAGCGAGATAGGAAAAAAAGTAAATAACAAAAAAGTTGTATTTTTGATAGCTAAATCTTAGAAAAATTTCAAACTTACCAAAAAGCAGTGGCGTACCATATTTTTTTCTATTTTTATCAAACTGGTATCTTGTGACGCCACTGGAGAAAATAGGACAAATTAAATTATGTAAGAAAATGATTATTGTTATTACAAACAAAGTTGCCAAGTTTCAACAAAGTCTAAAAAGGAGTTTTCGTTTTACGAATAAAAAATCAATTCTCATTTTAAACTTGAACTCTGTAAATCGAAAACGACGCATCTATACATATATGTTTACATGAACTTTTTTTTTAAAGGACTTTTAGTACAAGTTGTGAAAGTCCTGCTACAAAAAACGCGGACACCCTGTATATTATTAATGTGTTATCTTATTAACAGTATTTTAAATGTATCTCTACTGATGGATAGTCAATGAGTGCATCTCTCATTAGATACTCTGCAAGTTGTATTTATTATCTTGTGACGCTCTCCAAAAATAAATAATAAATTTAGAGTGTCAGAATTTGAATAAATGTTAATGTTTTCCATTCATTATCAATAAATAATACTCTAATAAACATTCACTGTATGTGGTAAATGGACAAAATAAACTGTTGACAGATTAGGTGCTTGATTTGAAGTTCCATTAAAAATTTCACAGCCATCCTCGCAAGAAATCCCGTTCAAGTGAAAAACAGAGAACTGAAATTTTAATTATGATTGGATGCGGAGATAAAATTCGTAGACAACAGGAGGTATCTGACTTATTTCACCATAAGTATCCAGACCAGAAAATTAGTCGAGCTATAATAAGTAAAGTATCCAAAAAGTTTGAAGAAATCGGAAATATAAAAGATTCACCTGGATCAGGAAGTCGAAGAACGGTAAGCGAAAATGACCGTCAAAATGTGATTACCGTTACTGAAAATCCTCATTCATCCATTAGATCTATCTCAGCCAACTTCAACTTGTCGAAGTCCTCAGTTCACAGAACTCTAAAGCTTCAAAAGTGGCATCTTCACAAAGTTAACGTCTTACAAGAACTATGGGCAGATGACACAGAGGGAAGGTTAGTTTCACGAGGAAATTAGAAATTTATTTGAAAGAAAACCCAACTTAAAAATTCACATAATTTTCAATGACAAACCAACTTTTTGCTTAAACGGAACCGTGAACACACAAAATACTAGGTTTTGGAGCCCAGAAAATCCGCATAGGTTGCAAGAAAAACGTACACAACGGCCGGAAAAGTGAATGTTTGGGCTGGAATAGTAGGAAATCGCATACTAATACTAATAATAATAATAATAATAATAATAATAATAATAATAATAATAATAATAATAATAATAATAA
>NW_019418903.1:34741-69012 GCF_000390285.2 Anoplophora glabripennis | reverse complement strand
CATATTCCACACATTGTTCCAGTCTTTCTTGAGTCGACAGAACCGCAGCCTCGATTTCTACCGCTGATAGTTGACGAATTGAGTTTCGAATTCTGTTTTCCATATCCATTCGTGTTGTTGGTGGAGTTTGAAAAACAATGTCTTTTAAGCGTCCCCACAAGTAAAAATCAAGACATGTCAAGTCCGGAGATCTTGGCGGCCAAGGAAATAGGCTTCCCCTTCCTATCCAGCGTTCTCGAAAGGTCCCGTTAATATGGTTTCGGACATTAATTGAATAATGTGCCGGACAACCATCTAATTGCAGAAACATAGTTCTCCTAGTTTCGAGTGGCACATCTTCCAACAAAATTGGCAAGTCGTTGATCAAAAACTCTAAGAAGCGGTTACCAGTTAAAGCTTGATCAAAAAAATAAGGTCCAATAATTCTGTCCCCAATGATACCGCACCACACATTTAGGCTTCAGCGTCCCTGGTGCTGCACTTCTCTTAACCAATGCGGATTTTCAGCGGACCATTAATGCATATTATGACGGTTTACTCTACCATCACTACTAAAGGTAGCCTCGTCGGTCCAGAGAATTTCCGTTAACAAATTTCTGTTTTCCTCAAGCATGCCTAGCATCCATTGACAATAATTTAATATATTATCGAAATCTTGTTCATTTAGCGCCTGGTGCAATACTATGTGGTAAGGATGTAATCTAAAAGTAAAAAACAACATATGCGTAAAAAATAATATAATCAGAATAACACTGAATTGTGTATTTGAGGGTATGTGCTAAGATACTTGGAATAAGATAAAATTATTTACTTATAATCTTTCAAAATATTTGTTCGTGCTATTCCCAAGTCTAGAGACAATGTTCTAGTTCCTACATGTCTATCAAATTCTATGTAAGCCAAGACATTGATAATGTTTTCTTCGGNAATAATAATAATAATAATAATAATAATAATAACAATAATTTATTTTCCTCAGAGACATAATATGTATAGGAATAGTCAAACGGACTGATTTACACGCCAATGGATTTTCGTTCCCGGCACGCTTCATCCCCCTTCCTAGTCCAAAAGCTAGCGATGAGTCACTCTTTATAATTTCGACCGCGGAGTATAATTCATAACTTGAACACCGAATTAGGAATTGTGCAAGGTTAATGGGGTCCAGTTTGAACATTTGCTGTAATAAAATAAAAAGTAGTACTATTGTTTTCATTTAATTCCTCCATTGTTTGACAAATATGACAAAAAAGTCGGTATAACCATATATCGCTGAATTTGTCTTTAGAAGCGCTATCTATTTCTACTATAAAATATAGAGCGTCCTATTAAAAAAATGTCGCTAATATTATATGTCTGTCAAACATGGTTAAAAAAAATAGAAAATATTGCAGAAAAGTGACAATTTCTATTTACTAATTGGGTGGTGTAAATGACAAAAATTTTTCGAGTTGAAATTTGAGCCTATGGGCATCATCTCTGCTTGGCTTTAAACTAGGAAGTTGAAAAAATTAGTCCAATTAATTAATGTACAGGGTGTTTTTACGATGAATTTTCAAAAATTGTCAATAGTAGTGTTTTTAAAAATATCAAAAACACTTACTCAAGAAAGTTATTAAGAAGTAAAAGTTATGACAGACTGTCTCATGTTTTTCTGACATAATTCTGTGTATATTTTTATTCCACTGACTGTCTTATTTTCCTGTTCACTATTTATCATAAGTACATCATTCAAGCTGAACTGAACTTGTTGTATCCTGCTTATAGAGATTGAAGCAGAAATTCAACAAAAAGAATAAATTCTTCACCCTCAACATCTGGGACAATCAAATTTCCTGTTATTATTGCTGAGACGATATTGAATCTCATATAATAATTTTACATCAATTCCGTCCGGCCTATATTTTGAATTAATTTGATCTAACAAAACGCTCCGAGCAGTACTTCTTTAATTTAATTCCTTTGATATTTAATTTTGGAGTAACGACTCGTGAAATCCATATCTTATTATAAGACCCTCTTAGGTGCTAGAATTATATGCCTGAAAACATAAACCTGGAGAGTATAATTGTTTTATTAGTTCATCCGCTTTATACAATGCCCTGTTTTGTTTGCGAGATGAGATTTTATCCGATTTCGTCAAGGTCGTTAAGCATGATGTAGATAATTGGAAGGATATTGGATCAATATAGTAACGTTTTCTCTCATATTTTGTTTATCTTGGGTCACATTGACTCTAATCAACGTAATTTTGAGCCTTCCGCTGAGGACAAAAGTTTTGTCAACAAACTGAAACAAGTAAAATCATATGACAACCTAGAAGAAAGGTACGACTATATTTTAAATGTAGCAGAGTTTCAAATAGAATGAGTTAGCAATAAATCGCAGCAGGGAAATTTTTGAAACATACAGTAAAAATTTTGAAATTATATTTTAAAAATAATTATATTTTGTCACATTAAACTGTACGTGGACAAAAAAAAATTGTAACAACACGCACGCTGTTGTAGATTTAGATGGAAACCCATTAACACGTCATCAATAGTACTGGCCACAAATACTTCATTTTCCTTCTTACCTGAAATTCAGGTTACTGTAATCTTCATAGGTGGGGTTAGGTTGGCCAGTTTCTACCTCCTAAAACGGAGTAATTTTTGATTTCCTGATCTCTTTGTACTACTTGTTGGAAAGAGGGTGCCCTTTTACCTTTATGAGACTTCGTTTTAGCATATTTTTTCGCAGAAAAATTCCAATGCTTCTTGTAGTGCAAAAGTTTTGGCAGGTTCTCCATTTACTTCTCTTCTCGCATCGGTTCTATTCATCTATACTATTTATTTTACTTTTATACATACTTGTTGTCCACTGGTTCCCTGCTTCCTTGGTCTCTGATAGCTTGATGTGTTTCGCATTCTCGAACTACGCTGGCTACATCGGTAAATGGTTGTCATCAAATTTTACTTCTATGTCTTGCACTGGGTCGTCATAATTATTGCGTCAATCTTCGCCTAAAGTTTGTAAACTTTTAAGGTCTCATCATTCAAATGTACTACTAGATTTGTTTCTTTCTTACTCTCAGAAAAGTTATTCATTTTCGCTGCGGCATCGATCTGCTTCATGTAGGTTTGCCAAGAAGATTTACACCATAAGCTATGGGCTGAATTTTGGCTCAATCCCTTTGAGATGTTCAATTTTGACAATTTCTTTCTTCTTCTTCCTTCTTTACAATTTCTTTCTTCCATTATTTTCTTATTGTTATGTACAAATTTTAGAAGTATGCATATGGAGTACACTAAATTCTATATCTGAAAATCCGAAAGTGATAGGTTGATTTTAATTTGTTCCGAAGTTGTTCCGAAAATATAATTAACAGATTTAAATTCCTAAACCAAATTAAAATTTATCAAAACCTATCAAATTATTTGCTTCTTAGTTTTACATACATTATTCCAACGTCTTTACCTCAAAAACGAAAAATTTATAGTTTTATGTTTGTATGAACTATGTTCTTACTTTTGGCAATTCTAGAATTTCACGATATCCTGTATGCTGGATACTTGGAATATAATCAAACTTAATATCACTAGAAGCATTTAGAGTTTTTAATGAAATCTTTATGACACCCCGCTATCTTAACTCATATCTCGTTAGTCACTGTAACTGCTAGCTGTTATATGTTTATAATCACTGAAATATGGTAAATTTGCTGAAAACTTTACCATTAAGAACATTAGTATCAGCACAGAATATTCCAGAAGCGAAGGCGAAGGTTACCGCCAAATCTCAATTCTAATGCGCATGTCTTGCGCCGCCATTTTACAAGTTGTTTATTAATCAACCTCACTTTCCTTTCTTGTTTGATTGTGTTGGTTTGGCGTTGTGTGTTTTGTAAAGTGGTTTGGTGGTGTTCTGCATTTTTATAGACTTTTTAGTGTTTAAAATTATTAAACTTGGTGTTATAGAAGAAGGTAATATTATTCAATCTTGTATAACATGTTTGCGTGTTCCTTAATAAATTTTTTTCAATTCTAGGTTTTGCCCTTTAAATAGAATGGCTACAAAAGGAGGATATGCATGTATTTGTCGTGGTTGCTTTTCTAAAACGGGGCAAGGGATAAGCTTATTTACCCTGCCAAAGGATCGCAATAAGTACGTACATATATATTATTTATGTTCATCAGAAAAAATTACATATTTTATGTTACATTTTAGTGCGGAAATTTGGTTAAAAGCCTGCAATCGAACAGATTTGCTTACCAAAAATTTGCAGAATTATAGACTCTGTGAATTGCATTTCGATGAAAAGTATATTTCGAAAGGAGGAACACGAAAAACTTTGTTGGCTCAAGCAGTACCCACAATTTTTCTGAGTTCAAAGCGATCTATTGCAGAAGAAAATAAATTAGAAGAAATGCCTTCTAAAAAGGTGTTTGTAGTTTCAGGTAAGCCAATTTTTTTTTCAAAATTGTTAATACATACAAATAAAGTAAAAGAATTCTTATTGAACTTTCCAATTTTACAAAGAAAAAAAATGTATGCAACTAGTCCTTAAATAGATCTTCATAGAACTCCCCTGATATCGCTGACTTGGCTATCGCTTTATCTGCAAATTTGAGAGACTTGTCTGCTACATCTCTATTTGAAGGACTTGTTACATAATTAGATATTATCAGTGACTATAACAAGAATTCTTGTTATAGTCACTGGTATTATGTTAGACATATTATTAATGAATATAACTTTCAGATGTCACTGTTGTTCCTTCTCGTGAAGAAGAAAGTTGTGAAAATAGGATTATTTGCTTGTCACCTGCTGCAGGTACACTTGGTTCATATATATGTTTATATTTTGTAATTCTATTTGTTCCTTTTAGGCCCAAGTGGTATGAATAAGTCTAAAATGGTTGCCACATCTGTACAGGTTCCTCAAAAAATAGCTTCTTCTATATTGTCACCTTCGGCTTTGACACAAACATCACCTACTGCAGGTAACTTAGTTCATCTATATGTCTATATTTTGTAATTATATTTGCTTCCTTCTAGGACCAAGTGGTGTGAAAAGGTGTAAAATAGTTGCCACATCTGTACAGATTCCACAAAAAATAGTTTCTCCTGTATTATCTCCTTCGGCTTCGACACAAACATCTGCTAATTTAAGTGCACGCACTCCACGAAAAGCTAGACTCAGGACGAAGTTGAAGGCTTTAAGAAGAAGGAGACTGTTTAGGAGGAAACCTGAGCCAATTAAACCAGGGCTTCAAGAGTTTTATGGTTTATGTGATAAATATTTATCTAAACCATTGTCGTCACTTGTTAAGGCACAGGCAATATTGAAGAACAAGAAGCCAGTTGCAAGAAGATATCCTCCAGACTACAAACAATTTGCACTTACACTGTATTTCTTGGGGCCCCGAGCCTATACATTCTTAGGAAAAATTTTATGTCTTCCATCTAAACGGAGTTTACAAAAGATGACGGAAAAACTTGCATGCAAGCCAGGTTTAGACAATGCGAGCATATTTAAAGCTCTAGAAATAAAAATCAAAACAATGTTAGACCAAGATAAACATTGCACCTTATGCATAGATGAGATGGCTATAAAGTCAAATTTATTTTATCACACTGGACGAGATGAAATTGTAGGTCTTATTGACACTGGTAGTGAACAAAAAGAATTTCTTATTGCTCGAAATGTACTTGTTATTATGGCGAGAGGCTTATATTCTAACTGGAAACAGCCAATAGCATATTTCTTTGTAAGCACCCAGTTCGAAGCAAAAAAGCTGCGTGTTGTTATTGAACAGTGCGTTTCAAAATTATCAAACTTAGGTTTATACATAGAAGCTGTAGTAAGTGATATGGGTTCTAACTTCATTGAGCTTGCTAATTCTTTTGGAATAACACCTGACAATCCCGAGTTTAATGTGCATGATAAAAAATTAATATACTTATTTGACACCTGTCATTTGATAAAAGCAACCAGAAATAATTTAATTACCAATACTTTTTCTTTTAACGGGAAACAAACATCTTGGACACATATAGAGTCTTTTTATAATCAAGAGAAACAAAAATTTTATAGATGTGCACCAAAATTAACAAATGCACATATTTATCCATCAAACTTTGAGAAAATGAAGGTACGTCTTGCTGTTCAAGTATTGAGCAATACTGTTGCAAGTGCAATGAATACTTACATGAGTTTAGGAGCACTTCCATTAGAGGCTATAGGAACAATAGAAGTGCTAGAAAAATTTAACAAATTGTTTGATTTGGTAAATTCTGTATATTTAAAAAATGAAAATAAATTTAAAAATGTGTATGAGGGAGCAGACTATCAAGTTAGTTACTTGAACGAAATGGAGAAATTTTTACAAGAATTAAAAATATTTAATAAAAAAGGGGACGACGTAACCACAAGATCAAGAACAAAAAGATGTTGGCTGATAACAATAAAAGGAATTAAAAAACTGTGGCAAAATTTGGCACTAGCCGATTTCAAATATTTGCAAACACAAAGAGTAAATAGCGATTGCCTAGAAAATTTTTTTGGATGCATCAGACAACAGGGAGGTAATTCTATAAATCCTACGCCTATACAATTTGAAAGAGCGTACCGGAAATTGTTTTGTCAAAATTATCTTCACTCTAATCAGATGAATTGCAAAGACGATCTTGATGAACTATTAATAAATTTAAATCGTAGTTTTGTTGGTACTTACGATGAAAATGTAATTAGTGAACATAAAGCCATTGCCATTGAAGATTATGATTATCATAATGAAGATTTAACAACACAAAATGCATTTAGTTATGTTTGTGGCTATTTAATAAGAAAAGCACTAGGTATACATACATGTGATATATGTTCAAAATTTTCAAAAGACTGCAAAGAATTAAATATTGACTTACTATATACACATTTTAAAGCCTATGATACCGAAAAAAATATTTATGGGAGTTTAAAAGTTCCAAGTGAATATTTCATAAATTATGTGTATAATTTGGAAAAAATGTTTATAACTGCGTTTGAGGGAATTTCTACCAGCCAAAGAGTTTCTTTTACACTTCTTCATCATTTGAAAAGTATTGAATTCAATCATCCATGCAGTAATTTTCCTAAACTATATATCCTCAAACTGTTTATTCGATTAAAAATATTTTATTGTATGAAATACACAAATAGGGATATCACATCAAATAAAAAAAATAAAAACCGTAAATTAACCATTTTGTCGCATTTGTGATAAGTTTTTTGGTTTATGTGTAAATTATTGTATAAATATATATATTTCATGAACTATATTTGTATTTTATTTTAGTCATCCTCCTTATCCTGTTAAGAATTGAAAAATAAATTGCTTTCATTTTAAAATGTATGATTAGCTTACGTTTAACGAAAATTGTTTCGACAATTCAAAGAATAGTATGCTGACGTTACTATTTACAACAATCATTGTCTTATGAAATTTTTGCAATGCACACATAATTAGACAAACATTTAAATGAAATATTGTCACAAAGAGTTACGTTTATCTTTTTGTAACAGAATTCATGTTTTTTAAATAACTTAGTAAGGGAATAACAAAAGTTTTTACAATTTTTTTACACAACTCATTAAATTATTTTTTCCCATATTATAATTTCGTAAAAACTCATAAATTTGGTAATTTGTGTCAATTTGTTTCTTCGTGTAAGTGTAAATATAATATGTAACTTTCTCTCAGTGTAGTAAGTTGTATAAACGTCAAATTTTGAATTCAAGGTCAAATATTTCTGACCATTCGACATCAAAGGCGCCGCCGTTAGCTTTCGCTTCTGGTAGTTTTCTATTCTGGGGTATCAGTAAAGAAGCCTGCATTAGAAAACTTCTTCAACAATTCTTAAGTTATATCGGCACGATAAATTTAGTTTACTTCTCACTCTCCTTTCTCTGGGAAACTTTATCTATTTAAAATTTCGTTATAGTAAGTGGTTCTTCTAGTATAATATACAGGAGGTTTATTTTAAATTTCTTGTGTATTATAAATGCTTGCCTGTTTTAAATATGAAAATTTGAATAGAGCAACCATATTAAAAATAGTTAACATAAACAGCTATTTAACCCTTTAACTCTGAAAAAAGATTCAATGGGGTTTCACAGTGATACTAGTAGGACTTAAGAATAACAAATCATTATGTTTTATAATATTTATATTATTGTTTGTAATATGCCAAAAATAGTATACATATTACATACCGAGGTGGAAACTGTTTCATTCTATCGATAGAAAAGGACGGTTTGCAAATGAAGGTTTTTGAAAAAAAAATAATTACGTGAGAAATTAACAAGGTAAGATCCCTGTGTAACCAGATTTCAGATAAAATAACGTCCAGTTGGCATTTTGATAATGGTTACTGTGGCACTAAAAAAGTCAAATATACAAACTTAAATTCGTTGCATAAAATGAAATTGACTGATTTTCATATTGTGTAAAATAAGGTTCACATCGAAATTCAGATATTAAAAACCTACCAGTCAAGAGTATTTACAGTGAGTAATGAAGACTGGGTAATGTTAATTAACACATATGTTGGACTTCGTTTAGACGTTCTAAATGAAAACTTCTTTTTACAATTAAGATTCGGTATAGTCACTCGCCAGCCATTCAGTCACAATTATTCGATAAGTCAGTTTCCCAAAAAATGCAGTGTTTCTAAAGCTTCCGGGCTGTGAAACATACACGGGACACTGCTTCCGAAGAACGGCAGACACACTATTAGTAAATAGAGGCTGGTCAGGACGTAGCTAGCTTTGTTTTTCATGTTTTTATTTGAGTGGATGTTTACTGTCATATAGACATCAGTACATTTTTCGAGTCCGATCTCAATAAAAAGAACCTACAAGCTGCGGCTCCTGCAAACCTGTCAAATTACTACACGGAAGTTGTTTATACCTGATCTCATAAAAAATACAGTCCACAAATAAAAAGGGTTTTCATTAACATTTCTCTAGTTGAAGAGATTAAAGGGATGGAAATGTTCCACCGTAGCGGAAAGGTATGTTGATAGGTCTACAGTTTCTCAAGTTAAAATTGCCACAAAAATATCTGGAGAAAAGCCAAACTCCAGTACTAAAAACGTTACCATTTCTATGCAGGATGTTTAGCATGGATTAACAATTTCTGCTGCCGCTTATAACCAATCGAATGTTGCAATTAATTTAGTAAAATAATTTATCATACTTATTATGAATATTTGTTGAGAATGTATTAATGTACATACAATAAAATATTTTATCTACTCCCACTATATTATAGTATTATATTAATACATTATTTTTAAGGGGGTAAGTGGATTTTACCGTAGAAGTGGAAGTTGCTAGGGACAATGGGAGGTAAGTGAGGTAACCTACCTTCCTAAGGAAAAAAGCGATTTCGAAGTTATAAATGCATATTTTATGCACATTTTATTAATTATTATGAATGAATATTTATAGTAATTGTACAGGGTGGGCAAATAAGCGAGGTAAGCGGCTGTATCTCAGAAACTAATGATCGTAGAGATCTACGGTAAAAAATTTTATAGGTAAAGTGGGCAAGGGAAAATGTTGGAAATTATTTTCAAGTTTCCAAGATGGCCGCCAGTGGGCGTTTCCACCATCTTGAATTACATAAAGTTACGTTTCTCGCGATTTTCCCCAATGAATGTAACAAAAAAATATTTGCTTTTTAATGTTAACTTAAAGTCGAACATTTTTTGTAAAAACAATTTTTCTCTATCTTTCGAAATAAAGTGGTGGGGGGTATTTGAATGTTGTTTTAAATAAATGCCTGTAACTTCGAAACGGCTTAATGGATTTGGATAAATTTGGTATCATTGAAAAGAGCATTTCTTGGGCTTTTAGGTTTCTCGTAATCATGACAGTTGCGACCTACACGGCCGCCGATAGAGGGCGTTATTCGATATTATAACCAAAATATTGGATTTTCTCAAAAAATTTAAATGCGATGATATGACTTTTTTTAGACTAGAAAATAGACAAATGACCAACCAATAAGCCTGCGCAAACCGCATCTTAATATCTTTTTCCTAACTCAAATTATTAAAAAAAAATACTAAACCAGGAAAATTCATATATCCCCATTTAAAAATGCATCGGTTGCTTTCGATAAGAAGGCAAGTAGTAGGCCATGGAAATAAAAGACAAACTCCTCTCTAAAATATTCACAAGAAATGTCAGTTTATTTAGTGCTGTGATTTTAAGTCGCACGTTTTCGTATTTATAAGCGATTTTCCTTTTAAATAAAGTTGTGGTCCTGAAAAGGACCGATTTTGAAAAAAGATTAATGCCTTCTGTGTTCAAATTGCCTTCCGTCATATTCCACACATTGTTCCAGTCTTTCTTGAGTCGACAGAACCGCAGCCTCGATTTCTACCGCTGATAGTTGACGAATTGAGTTTCGAATTCTGTTTTCCATATCCATTCGTGTTGTTGGTGGAGTTTGAAAAACAATGTCTTTTAAGCGTCCCCACAAGTAAAAATCAAGACATGTCAAGTCCGGAGATCTTGCCGGCCAAGGAAATAGGCTTCCCCTTCCTATCCAGCGTTCTCGAAAGGTCCCGTTAATATGGTTTCGGACATTAATTGAATAATGTGCCGGACAACCATCTAATTGCAGAAACATAGTTCTCCTAGTTTCGAGTGGCACATCTTCCAACAAAATTGGCAAGTCGTTGATCAAAAACTCTAAGAAGCGGTTACCAGTTAAAGCTTGATCAAAAAAATAAGGTCCAATAATTCTGTCCCCAATGATACCGCACCACACATTTAGGCTCCAGCGTCCCTGGTGCTGCACTTCTCTTAACCAATGCGGATTTTCAGCGGACCAATAATGCATATTATGACGGTTTACTCTACCATCACTACTAAAGGTAGCCTCGTCGGTCCAGAGAATTTCCGTTAAGAAATTTCTGTTTTCCTCAAGCATGCCTAGCATCCATTGACAATAATTTAATCTATTATCGAAATCTTGTTCATTTAGCGCCTGGTGCAAAACTATGTGGTAAGGATGTAATCTAAAAGTAAAAAACAACATATGCGTAAAAATAATATAATCAGAATAACACTGAATTGTGTATTTGAGAGTATGTGCTAAGATACTTGGAATAAGATAAAATTATTTACCTATAATCTTTCAAAATATTTCTAACAGTTGTTCGTGCTATTCCCAAGTCTAGAGACAATGTTCTAGTTCCTACATGTCTATCAAATTCTATGTAAGCCAAGACATTGATAATGTTTTCTTCGGTCCTTCCATTGCGACGCCTGCGACGTTTAGGACGACGAAAACTTCCAGTATCGCGTAATCGCTGTACCAAGCGCGGAAACATTCTTCTCCCGTAATGACGGCGATCTGGATACCGTGCCGCGTACTGTCTTGCAGCTATAGCTGCATTTTGAAAACACTCGAAATAAATCGCAATCATGTCAACGGCTTCATTATTTGTGAGAGGCATTTTGATTAAAAAGTACTCAAATTATACGCAATCAACAATATTAGGCTGCGTGTGACAAAAGTTTGACGTTACTTGGCAATATTTTTGTTAGGCGATTGTCGTGTCCATGGCCTACTACTTGCCTTCTTATCGAAAGCAACCGATGCATTTTTAAATGGGGATATATGAATTTTCCTGGTTTAGTATTTTTTTTAATAATTTGAGTTAGGAAAAAGATATTAAGATGCGGTTTGCGCAGGCTTATTGGTTGGTCATTTGTCTATTTTCTAGTCTAAAAAAAGTCATATCATCGCATTTAAATTTTTTGAGAAAATCCAATATTTTGGTTATAATATCGAATAACGCCCTCTATCGGCGGCCGTGTAGGTCGCAACTGTCATGATTACGAGAAACCTAAAAGCCCAAGAAATGCTCTTTTCAATGATACCAAATTTATCCAAATCCATTAAGCCGTTTCGAAGTTACAGGCATTTATTTAAAACAACATTCAAATACCCCCCACCACTTTATTTCGAAAGATAGAGAAAAATTGTTTTTACAAAAAATATTCGACTTTAAGTTAACATTAAAACGCAAATACTTTTTTGTTACATTCATTGGGGAAAATCGCGAGAAACGTAACTTTATGTAATTCAAGATGGTGGAAACGCCCACTGGCGGCCATCTTGGAAACTTGAAAATAATTTCCAGCATTTTCCCTTGCCCACTTTACCTATAAAATTTTTTACCGTAGCTCTCTACGATCACTAGTTTCTGAGAAACAGCCGCTTACCTCGCTTATTTGCCCACCCTGTACAGTTATTACATTTAGTAAAATTTATAAAATCTAGATAATTATTTCCCTCGCGTTTATTAATTGTCACATTTTTCTCAAAATGATTTGACCGCTCCATTTCAGTCACCGGAGGCTCAATATTATCTGACTGATCCATTAAAACAACATGATGCGACGTACTACTCCGAGAACCTCGAGTTGAAGTGTCATTGTAAAGAATCCTGTTGGCTATTTCATTTTTGTTACTTAAATTGTCAGTAACATAACTTTCTGCAATTGAGGCTGATTTCCACCCACCATGTCTTTTGATTGCTAATACATCAAGTACTGTATTAGCCAGTAACGTTGCCGATGTTCTTAGGAATGAATGGCCTGTACATGTTTCAGGATGTTTTAGTTTCAAAGACTGTGCAATCTTATTAGGAATCATAGCCGATTGGTTGGTTGTAACATTTACCTGCTTGATAGCGCATAAAAAAGTGTGAAATTTCAGTTTTAATTTCCAATCTAATCTTGATATATTTCTTGAGAATTTGTAGGTGCGAAACAGAACACAGGCGAGAAGTAATTGGCAAATGTCAAAGTTTTGAAATTGACATTGTCCAAAGTAAGTTTGAGTAACTCGTCAGAACGGTATCCTCCTGCAATGTCTAAGACTGTTACTACCTCCTTTAGCAAATATCTGTTATCGGGTACCTGAACGAGAAAATTGTTGACTTGTTCTCTTGTAAAAACGTTTGACTTTTTAGGTGTATAGCCGAGTGTAAGAATGACGTCATTCTTACGTGTCAAAAATGATCTCAGCTTGGGGTATTTTGATATATCCACGTTCTCCTCTATGAAAACAGTTGACTTAATCATTGAGTATTCATTCCACAAACTCGCCGGTGACTGTAAAGTTCTTGACTCCTCCATGAAATGTGCTAGAGGTGACATTTCAGAAACACCAGTATTTTTGTTCTGGCACCATTCTTTGAAATTTCTATATGCTCGTCCGTAGCGCACTTTCGACTTCTCTGGCAATAAAAATTTGCAGGCACTTTCTATTTGAAAATCAATCATTTAGAAATAGACAAGGCGAAATCGGTGGCTTCATATGAAAAATTTAGTGGATTTGATTTTTTTGCATAATCACCTCCGTGAGATGTCCCTGAATGAGGATCAAATTATACAGGCCGGTAACCTGGTCACAATTTGTTTAAACTATTTTTTTTTAATTATTAATAATTGCAAAAATTACTTGTTTTGCTCCGGACAAAGTTGTTTTAGTTTTTTTGGGGTATTCTAAACAAAATAGTTCCTATGCATTATGCTCCTAAAATTAACGGTTTCCGAGTTATAAACAATTTAAAATACGAAAAAATGCAAAAACGGTCATTTTCAAGACTCAAAAACAATAACAAAAAATCAAATTTTTGATGTTACTAAAGTTTAAAAGTAATCTTTAAACATCCTTTGACAAAATACTCAGGAGTTATTTGGTGTAATTACATTGCAATGCGTATTACTTTACCTATTAACAATATACATTTTGACTTGCGCGCCGTGCCGCTCGGGCACTCCACTGTGCGCAGACCCCATGAATTATTCATCACCTCAATTTAGCAATGCTGCATTTTTATTTATTAAAATTATTTTTCGTTTATTGAATATTATAAATTTCTAAAGAGTAACAATAATAATACATCTACTTATTATTATTACTTAGTCTAGTATTATTTAAATAATATCTAATTTTGAATTTGCGAATATCGCAATGAAATTCCCTGATCAATTGATTAAGCAATGTAAATGTTTGAAAACATGTAAAACTAAAGCATGTAATTGTACAAAAAATAATGTTACTTGTGTTACTTTATGCGGTTGTAATGCAGATGAATGTGAAAATTTTATGCTTAAATAAAAATGTTTATAAGTTTAAGACATTATACTGTTTATTTTTTATTTACTTTAAAATATATGTCGAGATATATGAAAAAGTGGCGCCCTGACGGGATGGGCGCACAGTGGAGTGCCCGAGCCGTGCGGCGAGCAAGTCAAAATGTATATTGTTAATAGGTAAAATAATACGCGTTGCAATGTAATTACATCAAATAACTCCTCAGTATTGTGTCAAGGGATGTTTAAAGATTACTTTTAATCTTTAGTAACATCAAAATTTTGATTTTTTGTTATTGTTTTTGCGGCTTGAAAATGACCGTTTCTGCATTTTTTCGTACTTTAAATTGTTTATAACTCGAAAACAGTTGATTTTAGGAGCATAGTGCATAAGAACTATGAATACCCCAAAAAATCTAAAAAAAACTTTGTCCGAAGCAAAACAAGTAATTTTTGCAATTTGTTAAAAAATAAATGGTTTGTGACCAGGTTACCGGCCGGTAACATTTTGGGACATCTCACGGAGAAAAATGAATGAATGAAAAATCAAATCCACTAATTTGTTCATACGAAGCCGCCGATTTTGCCTTGTCTAAAATAATAATTCAAAAGCAGCAAAATTGCAACTTTTATGTAGCTTTGTTTATAAACACCTTAGAAACGACAAAATCCAAACGACCAAGGCGACTGCAAGATTTTGAATAATGTCTAAATGAATTGATTAAGAAATGTCAAAAAATAAAACTTAATCTTTATTTCATGAACCATAAAGAACTGTGGGAGCAGATAAAATGTTATACACCACGCAGCAGTTAATTATGATTTACCAGTCTCGGAGTATTGCCAGCCCTCGCTCCACACGGGTGCAAACAAACATTTATAATGTTTTTGCTTACCTAGAGCACATCCATCGGTGATGCCGTCGTGCTGCACAGCGGGCATCTTCATAAATAAATCTGATTTCTCGAGGAACTGTCATTTTAAATGAATTCTGAGGAGTCGATGAAAGAGGTCGACCTCTTTTTGGAGTACTTTCATCAACTCCAATAAATTCCAAGCTCACAGCTATTTTGAAACTTTTAGGCTCATAATTTTACCTGAATTGGGCGAATTTGATCTTGTCATGAATATTATATAAGAACAGATAACTGAGATATCAAATAGGTACCAAAAAATTTGATGCCACCATTTCTTAGATTTTCTATCCAGTTCATAAATTGATTTGAGCATGTCTAACTTATCAACATTTGCTTATTACAATTTACCACCATACGGATGCAAGCAATGTTATGCATGGTGTCATCCTTTTGTTTACGAAATCTTTCCTTCCACTTCTTACCGTACCAACAGCATATGTAGATCATTTCACTTTGTAACTTTTTTTGAAGTTGTACTGAATAAAAATGTTTGTTAAAATAAGCATGGTGCCCTTTGCCTACTAATTGTCGGGTTACATCAAAAACAATTCGTGCACCCAAGTACTTCTCAGACGAATCTTCAGTTTTTCCAGTATAAATTTGGAATTAGTACGTAAATCCAGACTCGTCTGCGCGAACCTAGACTTTATAGCCCCATTTGATGGGATCGTCGATTTATCTATTGATTCATTTTGTGGTTTATATTTTGACAAAAATGTTTTCTAAAGCCGGTCAATTACTATCGGTCTCAGCTTATATAATTTGTTATAATTAGGAGAATCTTGGCTTCGAGTCACAGAATTGTCAAATGGAAGTGTGTAGGGCGATCTCTTGTAATCTCTTCAATGAAAAATTGTCTAAATTTAAAAGTGAGTTTAAATTATATATTGCAAATGTCTTTAGCAAACATTTACCTAGATAACTATGTAAAATACATACAAAGGCAACAAAGGGTTAACTAACTTTACTGTATTTTGTTGCCTTAAACGTGTGTCCTTGTTTAGAAAACAAAAACCGTGAAAAAGTATTGCCATCAAGTAATATAACAATCGGTAGTGATAGTTTTCCTACTATCGACACATTTGATGTTAGTTTACCCATTTTTGGTAACCCCGAAATTCCCGTTATGTTCTATATGAGGTAAATTATATTGCTTGTAGATGGCACAATATAAAAAATCAATTGAATTGATTTACAGAGAACTGCGAATTACTGTTAGGTAGACGCCATAATATAACAATCGGTCGAATAACTGTTATTTTAAAATTTTCTTAATATTGGACAGATATTCTATTTATTAAATTGATTATGGGACATGTACTCAACTTTAGTATTAAAATAATACCTAAGATTAAGTAAGTTGTTTTACCACTGACTGTTATATTTACTAAGATATTGCTTACAAATTTCGTTTATTATTGTTTCAAAAGATATTGAACTGCCAATACACGATTATTTTACCCCATATTCCAACCTAATACGCTACTACAATATTATTGCCCACAGGAGTACGATATAACTTTAATATCCCAGTTTATATAATTCATTCTCGTGAAGTTAAGCTACAAATGCAACTTCAGCCAATCTATTTAAGTAAACTATAAAAAAGCACAAATAACATATCTCATTTTGACTGTTGTATCTACAAGTTAATTTATAATGGTCTCTCTGCTGTCGTTAAAAATGTTATTATTTTAGAACGATGGCGTGAGGTTACAGAAATATATATCTCCCAAGTGGATGTACTAAATCTTACAGTCCTGAAATTGCACTATCCATTGTTAGCTAGACTGATTTTAATTCCTACTTCAGTTTGAATAACAGTTGTGCAGTTTTATCTCAACTTATTATATTGGACTGTATCGGGTGATTCAAATTGGCTGCTTTTCAAGTGTTACTGCGAATCTGTCATAGATAGAGCAAATCTGATAGACGAGTCCTAAGCTCTTTTTTCGAGAAAATAACAATGGTGCAAACCTCATCTCTCTATCTGTTCCCTTTTTTGAGTTACGAGGCGTTTCTCGATTTTTGGTTAATCCGACTGGTGCCCTTTTCGCGTTTCCATTTCAGGATATCTTAAAACAGTTTGAATATTCTACAGGCACTCTTTTGAGGTACATTTGATGGCATAAAAATAAATGCGATAATATTTTTAGATTTTGCGATATGACCACAACTTGTGTTTAGATGAAACTTGTATTTTATTTCAAAAACGGAAAGAGGGATAAAAATGCATTCCTAAAATGTATAAGTATAGTCTTTCCGAAGTCAGTTGGACATGTAAAAACGTCTGGCAATAAAATTTAATGAGTTTCATAGGACGTCCCTAAAATAGTTTTTTTGCTAAAGGTAAAAAATTCTAATACTTTGTATATAATGTGTAGAAAATTTTTATTATATGTTCATTTGGCCAACAACATATTTTAATTATTTATGTCCTCAAACAATTTTATTATATTGGTGGTAAATGTCGTTTTGTTCCGTTTCAAAAGATCTCCAAAATGCCATGTTATGGTAATATTAGGAAACAAAATATCCCTCTTATTTCTCTCTTTCGAAATTGTAATATGAATGATTGATAGAAGGTGCCTATAATAAATTAAAATTACCTGAATCACACCAAATTCCGCATTGCTGCACTGCACTGCTGGGCAATTTATCAACCACTTGTCAACTGCTAAGATTTATTGCCCTGTAGCACAATGCAGCTGTGTTTGTACTGCGTTTGCCCGCTCTTGCATTCATCAACTGGGCGTATACATTTCTACCACCTCCACGTTTAGTTCGACCAGACCTGTATATGGGTATGGCTAAATAAATATGGGAACAAGTTTTTCAAATATTTCATTGCCGAGTTGCTGCGTCAGAGACCGAATCTGGTACATACTGTCAACCTCTTGGTTCTTCAATTGATATCGGAAATACTATACTTGTTATTTTTTGTGTAAATTTGCGGAAAATATAAAATTTTCAAAATACTAACGATATTTAAGTTTTTGACTGAGAAGGCTTTGAAAACCGACCTATTTGAACCACCCGATACATACTCAGACACCAAATGTCCTTAAATAATATAAATTTATAAGAATTGAGTAAAGTATTGACACTGTAGTATGCAAAGAAGGACTCACCAACAAAGTGATGGCACATTTAAATAAAGACATCGGAAACTTTATGGTGACAATCAAATAAATAAACAGTAGTATTCTAAATTATGCTAGTAAGCGACAATACGAGTTATAGAAGCACAAATAGGCAAAATCTGAGGTGAAGCCATGTGTCGCTATATGCTCACAATGCTCGATGCTACCTACTGTCTGCCATACAATCGACCAAGCAAACTCACCCAGACACACAGAAACAACATTGAAATGTCCGGTCAACGCCCCTTAGCAAAAAACCTGGATTTTTCAACGGTACGCCAGGCCGACAGGGCAGGTATTAGGGTGCCGCTAGATACGTATCGAATAAATTGATCGATGCGAAGCTTCAGATCAGAGGCAGACATGTGCATGTTATTGTATAATGACGGATAGTGGGATTACTAAAATGTGAAGTTGTTCGGTAAAATATGCCCCTGTAGGTTATACAATAATTGTTCCAAACCAGGGAGACGAATTTTTGTTTTTTTTAGTTGGACAGATTCGTCCATCGTATTATCATGGTTATCAGCGGAGCCAAATACTTGTATGTTAACAGAGTATCAACAATTCAACAACTTTGAAAGGTAAATAGGTATGGTATCATGCTAAATCTGATAATAATAACGCAGATGTAATTTCCCGTGGCATAAAACCAAATGAAATTAAACATTTAAAAATATGGTGGTACGGCCCACAATACCTATTGCATGATCAATCTTTGTGGCCTAAATCAATGCATACTTCAAATTATTCACGGAATAATTCAGATACACTTAAATTAACTATAAATCACAGTAAGAACTTACTGGTTTGTACGGTTGATTATGATATATTTAAAAAATGCTTAAGATTGAACAAATTAACACGCGTTTTCGCATATTGTTTCATAAAAAACAGCATGTCAAATCGTGATGCTCGTATAATAGGTTGTTTGAATCATGAGGAAATATTAAACAATACTTTGTCACTTACAAAAATATTTAAATCACGGCGATTTCATGAAGATATCGAATATATTAAAAGATTTCAAAGAGATAAATGGAGTAGTAAACTCAATTCATTAAGTCCATTCTTTGATAAGGATAACATTAGATATTCGAGGTGGGTGAAGACTTAAGCATTCAGAATCCAAAAACATCAAATATTATTGCTATATTATACTCGTCTAATTATTCAATATTATCAAGAAAATACACTACATGGAGGTATTCAAATTATCTACTTTGTTTTAAGGCCAAACCATTAACTATCGCTCGACAAATGGGTGATTTGCCCGATAAACGTGTTGTACCCTCACGACTACTTTCTAATTGTTGCATTATGCGGAACCAGTATATACAGAATAACTTGTACAACAGAAGACAACAGATTCGTGGACTCAAAATGGGCAGATTTAGGCTAATTGATCTACAGGGTGTCCCTGAAAAGGATGAACAACGCTTGACCACAGATTCCTTGTATGAAAATAAGACTATTTAGCCTAACTTACCTATATACAAAAATGCACACCTACTGAAATATAGCCTTCTAAATACAGAATAGATAACCTAGTTTTTTTCAAATAATTTGAAAACTATTTTTCTTAGAAACTTCAAATTTGGTACACATATTTTTTTATATAAGGACAATGTAAATAAAGAATTTGGTGAGAATACATATACAGGATGTTCTCTTTCTAGTGCCTGTGCGCCACTGGATATCCCGTAACTTTTTTATGTGTACGCCAGGGAAAATATTTTTAAAAATAAGCACTAATTTAGAAGATTTCTTGCCCCTTACAAAATTTTTATATCGTTTTTCGAGTAAAATTGGCATTTTTTATACATTAAATATAGTCACAAATTCCGATTACTAAAAAATAATTTTTAACTGTAGCTTCAAAGCAGTGAATAATAATTAAAAAATTTTCACATTAAAAAAACAAAATTATCTATACATTTTTAGTCTTAGTATTATCAATAAATAAAATAAAAAATCAACAGTAGTATTTGAAATAATCAATATCAACTAATAATACAAGGAAGTCTACATTAACATTTTAAATAAATCTAAATTGATATTTGTAATCACATTAAAATAATTTTACAGAAAATACTCAAACTGCCTTCCTTGTTTTTTAACGCAGGCATTTTCTCCAATAATTGTGCGTTACCTCTCATAACATTAATTTCATTTTGTATTCTTTCCCATAATTCGTTTCTGTATTTACTGAAAAGTTATAAACTGTGGTCCTCAACGCTCCTCAAAGCAAATAATTACATGGGTTTAGGTCCGGGAATCGAGGTGGCCATTTTAAAGGGACATTATTTCCTCTACCTATCCATCTGATAAGGCAAAATGGGGAGACTCCCATCATGCATGAAAATAATTTTCTGCGTGTAATATAGCAGGTAATATAACAGGTAATATAACAGGACCAATTAAAATACTACCAATAATACCAACCCAAACATTAAACTTAAATTCATGTTGGAACCGTTTTCTACTCATTCCATGTGAATTTTCATCACAATAAACATGTTGATTATGTGAATTAAAAATACCCCTTCTTTTAAAAGCGGTTTCGTCTCTGAACAGGATTTTCTTCTGGATATTATCGTCTCTATTTCTGAGTTCCTGAATACTTTGATTGAAAGCAAGACATGACGGAGAATCTATTGGTAGATAAAAGTTAGTTAGTAATAACTAGTAACGAAACTTTTTGAAAGCCAACCATTGCCGCTAAACGCACTGTACTTACTTGCGGAATTTCTTTGACCCTTTCCAAAATTTGTTACTCCAACTAAATAGTTCTAGCCGTACGTTGTCCAAGTTTTAATGTTACAGGTAAAAAACGTCCTGTTTCCCGAAGGCGTCTCTTCACATTAGCAAATGTTTTATGATATGTTTTGTGATTTGTAATTAGGAAATCTTACAGCATATCTTCGAACACTAGCACAACAATTTCCATCACAATAATCCAAAACTAGTAACATATCAGTTTGTTCAGCAAAAGTATAAATTGCAGTCATGTAAAGAAGATAATAAAAAACAAAGTAAGCTAAAATAAAATTAAGTGGCATCTAGCTTTACAGTGAACCTTTTGATTATTGTTATGAATTTGTTTCTTTGTTATATGGCACCTCGTACTAAACTTATCTAATTAAGCTGATTTTATATTACTTAGTTTGTAAAAAATGCCAATTTTATTGTAAAATCCATAAACGATATCTTCTAAAATAGTGTTTATTTTTGAAAATACAAATTCTGTCGTCACTGGCGTACACACAAAAAAGTTATGGGACAGCCAGTGGCGCACATGCACTAGGGAAAGAACATCCTGTATATGTATTCCCACCAAAATCTATGTTTACATTGCACTTAAAAATATGTGTACCAAATTTGCAGTTTCTAAGAACAACAATTTTCAAATTATTTGAAAAAAACTAGGTTATCTGTTTTATATTTAGAAGGTTATATCTCAGTAGGTGTGCATTTTTGTATATAGGTAAGTTAGGATAAATAGTCTTAATTCATCTAAGGAACCTGTGGCCAAGCGTTGTTCATCCTTTTCAGGGACACCCTGTATATCCGAAATCGCTTCGTTTGTCCGTTAGATGGCCTTAAAGTTAGTGAAAATTTTGTAAAGAAATCGAATACTTATTAATCGATTTTGATTATTTTTTTAGGTGTGGATTTTTGTTTCAATCTACACACTTTGGTGTTTTTTAATACCTACAACTCCTACAAAATTGATGTATGGTAATAATATTCGTTCATAAATTTTCCTTTTTCGGGCAACCTACCTATATATTTTATGGTAAGTTCCGTATGAAGCGTTTAGTTCAGAGAAATAGACACTAGACAATATATTTTGATAACGTAAAGAGTGCAGTTGTAAGAAGACAACGGTAGTGTCACTTTTTGCTTGAATAAAATTATATGTATAAAAGAGAACTCGACCTACAGTCAACCCTGTACCACATTGCTGCCGCCCTAACATTTCTGATCTGTAGCGATTTGATAACTATTTTAAAATACTTTTAATTTTTTATTTTATTTATTTTTTATTTTTTTCTTCACTGTACAGACAGAGATCCAATTACAGAACCTTAAAAAACAAGCATAAAGTACAGAGTTTAAAATAAGAATAACTACAACTACAATTTACATAAAATCAAGATCTAAAACTAAGCGGAAAAAAGTGCGTCTTATATCTGTAGGTTTGCAGCAAAAAATATCAACCTTATTTTAAATAGTAAAATGATTATTACACATGACAAACATTGGAGAATTAGAATCTGCATTAGTTTTAAGATCAGATAGATGAAAGGTAGAAGAATATAAGCGGGTGCACAAATTTGGCAGTGCTAAGCCAACATGGCTGAGAAGCTCACGAGATTCAATTAAGTATATTGTGTGACAATTTATACAGACACAAAACCGAATAATATTTACGACGCAACTACAGTTTAGATAATTTAAACCTCGACAACAATACATCCTCAGAAAATCCAAATGTTGGATGGACTCCACCATTCTTATCTTAGCAAAACGACAAAGGCATTATATAAAAGAATGAGAGTATCACACCTCTCAAAATAGTCATACTATTGCGAATTAAGAAACCCAAACTCTTATTAGCACTGGCTACAATACCCTTAATGTGACTAGAAAATGATAATTTAGTCGAAAACAATACCCCAAGGTATTTAAATTGTGTGAAGGCATTAAGTGTTTGGCCATCAAGCTCTATAATGGAAGCTCACAGGTCTGAGCTTCCTATTAAACGCCGTGGAAATGCATTTATTTATATTTAAATACAAATTATTTTTAGCACACCGATCGATGATATCTAAATTATGCTGGAGCAATGTACAGTCATCTATAGTATTTATTACAGTAAACAGTATCAGATCGTCAGCGTACAACAAACTCCGACAAGTGAGGTTACATGTGATATCATTTATAAAGATATTAAATAGTACCGAACCTTGAGGGGCTCCTGAAGTAGCTACGACCACTTCGGAACTAAAACCACGACACTGAACAGACAAACGTATATTATTTAAATATGAATTAAAAAATTTCATAATATCTTTACCGAGTCAGTCCGAAGTTAGATAATTTATGCAATAGAATGTCGTGGTCTAGCCTGTCAAATAAGTTCGAGAAATCTGTATAAATGATATCAACCTGACCATCAGTTTCAAGTTTATCTGAGATGAACTGCGTTATGCAAAGTAAATTACTTACTGTTAATCTACCCGGCATAAATCTATGTTGGTCAATACATACTGGTATTAGACACTAAACATGAATAAATAATATTTCATGAAGAACACTTTCAAATGTTTTATTGAAATTATTTAATATAACAACACTTTCTCTATCTTGTTTTTTTTAAAAATCGGAGTAATTCTAGATTTTTTCCACAGTATGGGAAATGTTCCTGTTGTGTGAGACAAATTAAAGAGTAAAAACAATGGATAAACCAAAACAAACGCACAATCCTTCAGCAGCAATGCCGGTATATCGCCATACCCTTTCGTTCTTTTGGTTTAGTCTTTTTCAATATCGCAATACTTGAATTTCGGAGATGTAAGGCAAAGACAAACAAGGTGCATTTTGAAAAGTATATTCATCATAATTAACTTCAGAGGATAAAGTGAGTAAATGCATTCACAATATCTTGAGGTTCATTGAAGATTTCATTATTGTACCTTATAGATTGGGGAACATTACTGATATTTCTTTTTTCGTTAATGTATGTCCAGAAATAGTTCGGATTAGATTTTAGTTGTCTTTCAATTTCCCCTGTATACAATCTATGTGCCCCATCAATATCTTGCTTTATTGTATCCCTTAAGTTCTTATAGTTTATAAATTCTTGCTCATCACCATTTGCTTTATTATTATATTATTTAAGACTTGATTTCTATATATTTTTTAATAGCACTGTTAAACTAGGGTGGCTATTTAGATTTTTTTGGTTCAGTGATGGGAACACTATTACTAAAAACAGAGTTTAATGTACAATAAACTGTTTCGCAGGCTACATTCACGTTCTTATATTGTGTTATTGGAAGTTCGCTTAACGAAAGTTAAAAGACGGAACTGAATTCAAGGGTTTACCTGTATAAGATAAATTCAATAATACAGACAACGGAGGATGATGACTATCAACACTCAATAAAGGATTATTGCAATTACAAACTTGTACTGAAGTTCTACTAAAAACCAAATCAAGTATTCGACCATTGTCATTAATTAACTGGTTTTGCTGATTTAAGATAAAAATCACGCAGAACTACAACACTGACATAAAATAATTGTTAACGCAATTATTGTTCTACAGATAATTAATATACGAGTATATTGGTATTAGTCCCCAACACAACCAATTGATCGTAATTATTACCAATATCTGAAGCAGCGAGCTCCAGGGAAAAGTCATCATAAAACTTAACATCAGCAGCAGACGGAATATAAACAACATATAGATAAATCGATTTATGCGATGGTAGTACTTATTTTGCTTCCAATCACATCAATAAGTTGTATAGTACAGTTAAATTCTAGAGACACCTATCTCAGAAAAGTTACGATTCGATTTAAAAAGCGTAAAGTTGGTCCTTACCAATTCGAAATCAAGAACGGTGGAGTCTAAACCACATTCAGTAAATGGTAACACATTGAAATCAGTTGTATTCAACTCATGAATTTTAATTTTCAAGCCCCTTACATTCTGATAATACATCAAAAAAGTACAATTATTCATAATAGCATTCTTGTCAGATCTAAGAATTTACATTCTTCAATTCCATCCTGTAATTGATATTTAAGAGCATGGAAGATTTATACTGTTCTAGTTTATTTTTTAAATGGGACACCTAAGCTGCATGATTAGAATAAAAAATAATAGAATTTTTTTTTTTACAATTAATACAAGCAAGTTCCGTAAAGGTACACTCAGATACAACATGAGACAGCGAGCACTTAGGACAATCACTATAGTTACAATACTTTTACAATATTTTTGTACATGATTCAGACGTTTTAAGTTCAGTTGCATCGAAAATAATACAACTTTCATAGTTAACCAGCACTTTTCCAGCGTTTATAAGTTGACAATATGACTCAACATCAAGTTCCAAAATAGCTTGGAAAATTGCTGAATTTTTCTTTATCGGCCAAATCTTCAACACCTTATACTCCGCAGATTCCGATATAATCGGGTCCTGATTCCTTAAAAAGTTTAATAAATGCTTTTCAAGGTACTTTTCAAAGAGTCCAACGATTTTTATTTTAGGATTGGGATCCTTAACCATCTTAGTAGTAACTAGCGAGCTAATTCATGAAATTTTCCGACTCCTTCACTGTTTTTGCATCCAATAAGCCTTCATTGCTAAGATTCTTCACTTTAGACACAGACATATTTGTGTCGATAGGATCGATATTCTTCACAATATGTGCTTTGATTTTAGCATTTATTTGATAATTATCCTTAGGTTTGACAATGATCGTAGGTGATTTAGAGACAACCTTTGAATATAACAGGTGCTTAGCTTCTATCGGTTTCAATAGATTAATTTCATTAAATTTCAGATTTGCAACATTAATAACTTCATCTTTAACTCTTGTAAATATTTCTTCAACATTTTTCATCATATCATAAATTTTAAGTTCCAGAGTGTCTTGAATAAATTTGCTATAATCAGTTTTCATTTTGTCGCATCTTTCACGGAACCGGTACAACCCTGGCGCTTTCAAATGTTTTAATGTATCAGAAAAAACTCCAACATAGCAGGCATGATATGAAGCAGCACAAAAACCAGAACAAGAAACTCGCGGCTTATTCCGAGTAATGGCAGTCTTGCAATCTTCATAACTGGCTTCATAATCTTCAGGTTTGCAGACGCAGGAGGAGATGTTTTAAAGCTGAAGAGGCATGGTTAGCAGAATCTTAGATAAAAGAATCGATCCAAAACAAATTCATGAGTAAATTCTTATTGTAAATTGTGTTGAGTGTATTATTATTAAAAATAAATAATAAATAGATGATACACCATTTAATTACAATCGTGCAATAAATGTGAATATTGAATACTTTTACTGCTTGGGCTCTTAAGTGAAAGCCAATTTTTATTACAATTTTGTAAAAAAAACTATAACTTTTAAATTAATACGTAGACATTAGATTAAAGGTATAAACCCTTGCGCCAAAGGCATCAGTCCAGGGTTAATTTTATGAAAATAATTTTACAGTGAAAAAAGCTGTCAACAAAATAATCGAAATCTGTATTAATTAACTTTTAATCATAAGTAATTTCTTCCTCCAAAATTTTAACGTAAACGTAAAATTACACGTACAGTTAAATTAATAAATAATAAATTAACATTAATTTCATTAATATAAACCGCCACTGTGTTAGTCTAATAATACGTCACAAAACAGAAAAATTATGACAAGATAATCCATCGACAGTAAATAAAATCTGTAAAAAGAATTTTTCAAAAAGTATAAAACATTTTGCAATATTTGTTATTGTCAATATATTATTTAAAAAGATATTATTTTCAGTGTGGCAGAAATCAATTTAAACGGTAATTTAATGATATGTTTTTTTGAAAAATATGTTTTCCCCCAACACGTGTATTTTCCTTTGTGATAAATTCTTCTAGTCCCACCCTTAGCATTGTAATTTAGGAAAATCTGTGCGATCCCAAAATAAAAATATGTTTTACAAGCTTTGCCTGTCAAACTAAATAATACTATACACGTGCGCCTAAACGTAACAAAAATAATTCCAAGTGAAATAAAGTACATTATCGTCCTCATATATCCGGGCTTGAACCTACTTTATGTAAGCTAAATTGAGATATACTTTATATAAAAACTTCAGCAAGTTTAGTACCCGTGCAGGTCTGCCAATGCGACAAATGTTCCCAACGAGGTAACGGAATAGGAACGGATATAAATAATAATACAGCCGGTGGATTGTGATCGACAGTTTCTTTGAGTTATTTTAACGTACTTTTTGTTCGTTTTCGTTTTACCTTCTTCCTTCTCAAGTAAACAAAACGTTCTGAAAACAAATCCTTCTATTGTAACTGTATTTTCATTTGCCTCCAATGGTACTGAATGCGGACTTATTTTGACCGTCGTTTGGTGAAAAAATACACCATTCACTAGCCGATCAAACAAAATGTGTTTTAACGCAATCTTGATCTTATTCCTCAATAATTTTTAATTTTACCTAAACTTAATTTTTTGGGATCTTAAGACTGTATCACCGCAGCCGAAATATGAGCTCTCTTAATTCTTTAAAATACCCTTGAAAAAGGAGGGGTAACTTTGATGTTTACCTGTCAAATCCAAGTAAGTATTTGTATATTTTAGCCGTATATTAACCAATCTTTTTTAAGTGATTAATTAAAACTGGTTTCTACTTCCCAAAACTTGTAAACAACTTCTTATGCACGCAATATTTCATCAAGCAACTGCGTGGTGGGATAAATCAACTCCAGATTTTTAAGTCGAACGCATTAAACTGCTTATTTTTCTTCCCCGAATGTTATCAAGATACATTAATTTCCACTATGTTCCGCTTCATTTACCGGGAACAGCGAGGGTAGAACGCTTTGCGATCCCATCGCCTATTATCTCACAGACTGACGTTACAACTTCATTAACACTATTAACTCATAAATCAGTATAAAATGAGAACATACGCAATAAAGCGCAAGAAACACCCGACACGAGAAAGCACTTCGGAAAATGTTTATCAGAGTTAGTAGTTTGAGGTTGTGCGGATTAAATAGAGCTTTTTTGCGACGGCTTTCGTAGATCTGGATTTGATAGGTTAATTTAGGGGATCTGTTATGGTAAACAAGTCGATGCAGCGGTGGTGATACGGCATTTTTTGGGGCGGAGAGGGGAAGAGGTATGTGCTGGAGTGAAATAATTCTATATAGATATTTTTCAAATAATATTAAGATAGAGTTTCTTCTAGCTTTTGCGCTTTTATTAGATTAGTTAGATTCAGTTGTGTCATATATGCAGACGTGTTTCTTGGTAACCGACCTGCTTCTGAATAATTGGTCAAGCTGTTTACAATAAGCATTTCTGAGTTGGAGGAACACAAAGTTGTGAGCAAGCAAATGCTGACACACAGTTTGGACCGCTGTCAGATAACAAATATGCTTACTAAGTTGTAAACAAGAACTAATTTTAGCTATATTAGGCGCATAGACCATGGTGCATCAATATGGCACACAGTTTAGCAAACTAACACAAAAGTTATTTAACGTTATAAAAATTTGTTTAGCTAACAAATACTTGAGTGGTTATTACTCAACGAAAACAAAGATTGTGTTGATTTTGAGAGACAATTTACTCAATTTTTTTACGGTGTGGTACCATTTCATTTCTACAGTTGCTTGTCGCTTTTGCAACTTTATATAATTTTATTACTATTTAAATAAATTTTATACGTATAATAATTTGTGGTAGATATTCTTTTAGTACCCCCAAGATATTTTCTAGAAAATTTGTAAACATTTACAGAGTAGGTAGGTATTCTTATATTATAGAGTCCCTTTAAAATTAACTACTGATAAAGGAATCCTTAAAATGTTCTGACAAAACATTTTGCAATGCAACAACGCAGGCATTATCGATTATTTGAACTACTACAGTAGTTCAACAGATCTGTTGAAATCTTGATATACAGATTAACCTAACATATAAAACTAGTTAGTATTACTAGTTTAGTTAACTGTTAAATAATACACTGAATAAAAAAGTATTTGGATCAAGTGAGCAGATCGTTTTAAATGGAATTATTTGCCGTAAATATTATTTTATTCTATTCAAATGTATATCGGGTGTTCCATTTTAATTGATACATGCAAATATCTCTTCAGAGAAGCCACCAATCGAAAAATGGCCTACAGTAAAAGTTGTTCAGTTCACTGGGGGAAACCAGATGCTTACCTAGGATTTGACCTTGACCTCACCTTGAAGGTCAATTGAATTTCTACTTCGGAATTTTAAATGGGACCCCCTGCTTTTAATCTTGGAAATGGATTTTACATCCGGATGTGATCCCAACTTTGATCTTGAGGTTAAAGTCACAACAGGTTTAAATGGTTCGTCACCCTTGAAACAGCCTCGGAATAAGATGTTGACCTCCAGAATCGATGGAATTTACATCAAGGTACTATATCACGATCCTCGATTCTTCCTTGACCTCCAGTTTGTCAAGGTCATTTGAAGGTCGATTATAAAAATTGACCTTCACCTCTACAAATGTTACGAAAGATGTTCGGGATTGAATTTGAAGGTTCACTTTGTTTTCATTTCAGCCAGGCCGTGTATTACTTGAATCAGATCTTGGGAAAACGGTAAATTTGTATTCAAGTATGCTGCAAAGTAAGGGATCAAATAAAAAGATCATTTGAAGATCAGGTGAAGATTTAAATCCGGAATACTAACGTAATGACAACATAATTTTTCACCATCAGTCAGTTTTACTTTGTAACGTACTCAGATATCTCTCTTTTCAATTCTTAAGCGAAGTTATCCTTTGTTGAGTAACAAGATATTTTTATTATTTTCTCCCCCCCCCCCCCTCAGTCGTTCGTAGCATTATTTTTTCCTAGAAAAAATTCCAAAGTTGACCTTCAATTAACCTTCAATTGATCTTCAAGGTGAGATCAAGGTTAAATTCTAGGTAAGCAGTTGGTTTCCCCCAGTAAAATAAACAACTTTTACATTAGGCCATTTTTCGATTGGTGGCTTCTCTGACGAGATATTTACGTGCATCAATTAAAATGGGACACCCGGTATACTTTCGTCAAACTATGTGAAATATTTGATGTAATCTACATATAATTTCTCTAACCCCCTATGCTATAGGTCCCATAACGACTAGCACTTGTGATAGAAAATAGTATGTGCAACTCGTTCGGAAAAGTTGCCATAGCGCCACTTGGGCGCATTCCGCACTCGCTTCGCTCGTGCGTCAACTGCGCGTTACACAATGTACTATTTTCTTAGAATTTATATTATTAGTAAATATATATATACTTATATACTTCTNTTATATGGAAAAATAACTAGAACATTGAGAGGATTGTCTGAACAGGTGCTGACTTTTGTATATCGTCTTTTTTTATCTCAAAAGTCTGCGGTCGATCGTGGCCCCAAATTCCTGGGACACCCTGTACCTAGACTAATGAGGAATCGCTGACATTCCGGTTTCAAAGGAAAATGTGGCAGTAGCCATTACCTATAAAAATTGCTTAATACGGTAAAATTTTAACTTGGATAAACAGATGACGGAGGAATGCAAGGAATTTAATATCTACACCCAAAAGTATATTTAAATAAAATCAAATAAGAAAACCAATCGAATTTCTAAACGGTAAACAGTTTTTCTATGCATTGGAGGTATGTGAAACTAATTAACCCATTATTAGTCACCTCCTGGGTATATTTTGCAACTGTTTCTGTTTACTACCTCCATTTTCTTCAGCCGAATCGAGCTAGAACGTTCCGGAATATCTTTTCTAGTACACTGTTTCTACGTGTTCTTTTTACAAACAGAACCGTACATGTGGTCGTTAACATTCTGACGGAAACAATTGTGTATTTTACGAGAGAGGTAAATTCGACGGGACTGCAGAAGATACAAAAGAACTAACTGATAACGTCGACACGTTCCCCAGCTTGATCAACACAACTTCAGCTGTCACGTCAGATATTTGTTAACTCAAATAAATTCAATAATTATATCAAAACAATGTTAATTATTTCAGTTGTATTTTTCGACATCAGTTTGTAAAATGGGGTAGCGTAAGATCTAAAATTTGTATGACAACTTCAGGAGTTCTTCAAGGGTCCAATTTGGAGCCTTCACTTTTTCCTATTTTCGTAAATGACATAGTTATCAAACAAATTATTCGCGCAATATTTTATTTATAGATGAATACTTTTCTATTGTGACGTCTTACAAACCGCTGTTGATATTGTTCGTAATTGATGACTGGACAATCATAATCTTCGAGTGAATTTGACTAAGTTTAACTAAGTGTGGCTTTGTTTTGTTCCAAAGGAAACAAAGCCCTACAAAATATCATTATTTCTTGGATGGAATTACATTAGAGAGATGTGCACATTTTTAGATTTGAAAGAGGCATTATTAGAAACTGTGGCGATTTTTCAGATGTAATGTAACATTTATTACAAGATTGATCGTTTCAGTTATATGACGTCTATTGCACCTAAATAATAATCAACATCCTGTACTGCGTAAATAAATAAAATACAAGAAGATAGAGACGTTTTTTTCTTAATGTCTTCTAAACCACACTGAAAAAAAAAAGGATTTGGATCAAATGAGCAGATAGTTTTAAATTGAATTATTTAGCGTAAATGTTATTTTATTCTATTCAACTGTATATACTTTCGTCAAACTATGTGAAATATTTGCTGTAATCTATAATTTTTCTCAGAATCTATATTATTTGTATATATAAATAATTATCTCGAACTTTAGCTACAATATCTCTTACAGTACATCATAAACTGCAAACATATTTGTTTTATACATGTTTTAACATTTTTACATTTTATGTTACATATTTGTTATTCAACGCAAATGTAGCACATTATAATCAAACTTACGTTTTCTTGAAAGAAAATTGTAGCAAGTCACAGAATGGCGTAGGTGGGAAGTAGTACCATAGATGGAGCGAATTACGCTCTGTGTATACACATCTCCTTGTCAGTAGCGACGCTAAAGTGGCCACTTTAACCAGACATAGATCGGCTGATCTATGTCTGGTTGGTTAAATTTACAAACGATCCTAGCTGTTGTATAGTTTTTCCGATATCAATTGAAGAATCAAGAGGATGACAGTATGTACCAGGTTCGGTCGTTGATGCAGCAACTCTGCATTAAAATATTATTTGAAAAACTTGTCCCCATACTTATTTAGCCATACCCATATACAGGTCTGGTCGAACTAAACGTGCAGATGGCAGAAACATGCGGGCAAACAGCTCTGCTCGACTGCGTCATAAATTTCAGCTGTCGACAAGTTGCCTGGCAGTGCAGTGCAGCAATGCGGAATTTGGTGTAATTCAGGTAATTTTAATTTATTATAGGCACCTTCTATTAATTACTCATTTTACAATTGCAAAAAGGGATATTTGGTTTACTAATATTATTACAACATGGCATTTTGGAGACCTTTTGAAACGGAATATATCGAAATTTAAAATAAATATAATAAAATGGTTTGAGGACATAAATAATTAAAATATGTTGTTGGTCAAATGAACATATAATAGAAATACATTATACAGGGTGATTCAGGACTTATCCAAAAAAAAAAAATTCTGGATGTACAGGGGACCCTTACAAATACAATTTTGTAAAGAAAAAATCGAAAAGGGCAGTTCGAAAATGATTTAAAAATACATTTCTGCACGGCATTGGAAACTGGTATACTGTAAAACCTGACTTCGCATAATGCGACCGGCATGGCGGTGTGATAAAAACGGACAAAAACTTTCGCAAGGAAAGAAATATGTAAATAGAATTTTATCGCAACTATTTTATATCGGCAAATTTAACTGCTTTTGCCTTTTTAATAAAATTAATTTGTGTTTTTAAATAATAAAATCATTTGACATACCCGATGTTACAACAATTGTTCAAAATTTTATCCACCAATGTGTAAACACATTTGGGTCCATTGTACTCAGTGTCTACGAACTAACACAAATGTTGTCGTTGTTTCACCATAACACAAATGCTTCACCATAAATTAAAACGATATCCATCAACTCCGAGTACACGCAAACCATTTTTGACACTAACTACCCATTTTTGACACTAATTACTAAAACACCACAGATAACAGGTAAATATCGCAACGACGATTGCAAAATCCGAATTCAGTATTCGGAGTCGCTGAGGCCACGAAGCGAATGACGCTAGAGACTACAGTTGTCCAGGTATGTAGTGGTTGAATGTACTATAACTTCAATTTTTTTTCTCGGAAACTATAAGGATTTTACAAAAATTTTTTTTACGATATTGATTCCATTTCTCATGCTGCATCTATTCCCAATTTTATTTGGATAAGTTGTGAATCACCCTGTATACAAATGATTATAATTTTTTACCTTTAGCAGAAAACTTTTTTAGGGACGCCTATGAGACTCATTAAATTTGATTGCTCGGTTTTTTATACATGTTCGGAAATACTATAGGTACTAGGTGTTGTGAGTTTGAAACAAAATATTTCTTATTACTGAGAAATATTTATATCCAAATATATTTTTAAAATCAATGATCATTTGACCAAAGCTATTCAATTTCCTATCTATCAGCTATCCCTGGCCGAGAAATAGTCAGATTTCTGGCACTTTTAGGTACTGAAATCTTGAAAAGTAAAACCTTTAGAACAAGCACAATTACAGAAATAAAATCCGTGTTGTTCTGTTTATTCATTTACTATTTAAATTTGCTCAAATAAAATAATAACTAAACAAAAGCGTTTGTAAAAGCTGTTTTACATTGACAATTTATTCATCAATAAATTGACGAAGTTCTTCATGAATTAATTCAAGAATTTATTGGTAAACAGTGTGGTTTTACACTGCTACAGTCTTTGTCAAGTTTTTTTACGTATGAATCAGTGCTACCAATGAATCAAAGAAGCAAATAAATTTCAAAAATGTCACCTTTCCACTCATAATTGTATTGATACAACAGCGGTACCGTTCTGACACATATTATATAAATATTAGTGTTTGTAACAAATCAGTAAAAACAATGCAAAACTAGTACGACGCTGCACAATTATTTACATATTTCAATAACATAACCTCATTACTGATCTGAGGCTGGAAATCTATTGGGTTGGTACTTCTGAACTTCACGAAGAAATTGACGAAAATTAGAACATGCTCTAATTCGTCAAGAACTTGATGAATAAATTCATGAAGTTATTTGACAGCTGATTTGGTGCATTACACTTGTTCAATTTCTTGATGAAGCGACTT
>NW_019418903.1:0-32028 GCF_000390285.2 Anoplophora glabripennis | reverse complement strand
TTTTTTTGTGGGGCTATTTGAAATCGCGTGTGTACACAAACAGACCAGGTGATTTGGAAGAACTTAAAAACCGTATTCGTTTTGAAATAAATCAAATCGACCCGGGAATGCTTGAACGAAGTGTAGACGGCGTTTACACACGCTTAGGACAATGCCAAATGGTACAGGGTGGGCAATTCGAACAATTTCGCTAGACTTACACAAACATTAGTGTAATTTTACTCGTTTGAAATGTAATTTTGTCAACTTTGTCCTTTTCGGAGCCATTAATAGTGTAAGTAGACAATTATCACTTATAAGAACTTAAGGTGCATTTTTCTAAAAAAAATTGTTATGTAAGACATCGAAATTTTCACACCGTTGTTTAGATAATTATCACTGTCATCAATTTCGAACGAAAAAAATAAGCGTTGTCATTAAAAAAAAATTATGTAATCGCTGCCGTAAGTGGATTATCGAAAAAAATTTTTTTCCACATAACAAGGTGCCCTGGATCAAATAAAAATCGACGGGTGTCACCGTTTTTCGAAAAAAAATTGTTTAATGAAAATATGAATTTTATGCAGAACTTTTTTACCACGCTGTATAAAAAAGTTAGTATTTTCGTAGATTTCAGTATTTAAAACCTTGATGGTTTGATCTTTTTTTGCACCTATTTATTCGTTTTACTGCGGCGTCTTTGAAAATACATGGCATAATATTCCTATTATTTGATAAGCTTTAGATTATTCAGTAAAATAAATGTTTGAAATTATTTGTCTCTGTGGAAAACACTATTTAAAGAATATGGCGCCCTTAAACAAACGATACATTATACATTAATATACAATACAAAACATGTTTCTATAGAATCTATGTAGATGATAAAATTAAGAATAGAATTAACCGTAGGTATCAAATATTTATTTTAAATGCTGCCTATTTTTAAAGTAAGAAATTATATTTAAATTTAAAGTATTTAAATAAATAAATAATTTTCTTGAAAGAAGAAAATGGTTTCTTATGTATACAGGGTGTCCCATTTAAAACTCCCCAGCTGATTATCTCGAAAGCGGAAAAAGATAAATAATTTCTGAAAAATCCACTGTATAGTTTCAATAAATGGCTTTACTTGGAGTACAAATTCCGTTCCTCTCAGTGCAGGTATCTTGCTGCAATCCGAAAACATACTTTGTTGGCGCACATGAAAGATCTCTAAATTATAAGCAACTTTTGTGATATAAACAATTTTCGAAAAGCCACTAATTTCCGAGATACTTGGATTAGAGGTAATTTTCTTTCCAGGAGGAAGATTTTTTAGTTAAGTTTTCAGGCATAACTACTGCAGATTTTCGTCATATTAGATTGCTTTGAATAAAACAGTGATGAATTAATTTTATTTAACTAATAGATATCTCAGGAAATTACTTCATTTAATATTGTTTACGCAAATCAGTCTTTTCGATCAAGATAAAGTAATATTTATTCAACAAAAACTGTTGCAAAATTAACAAAAATTACAAATAAACGTTAATAAATTAACATAATACACGAGTCACAATAAGTGTACAAAATTGCCGCCATTCTCATGAATACATAATTCATATCTTTTTCTAAGTTCGGTATCAGTTGCCCGTAATAAAACATTTCGAGGAATAGATGCACAGCTCGCATAAATTTTATTGCACAAGTCAGTCAAGTCTTCAATTTCTGTTTGGTAAATTAGGTTCTTTAGGTAACTCCACAAGAAAAAATCGAGTGGGGTTAAATCAGGGGTGCGGGCAGGCCACCTTATTGGACCATTGGTGCCTATCCATCGCCCCTGAAAATATTCATGAAGAAAATTTTGCGCCCTCCTTTCGTTATGATCTAGTGCCCCGTCTTGTTGGAACCAGATATTTTGTCCATAACTAAAGGAACTTCTTCCAAAAGAACATTTAGTTGGGACTGAGGGAATTATAAATAATTGCGACCGTTCAAATTTTTCTCTAATAAATAGGGTCCAATTAATATGCCATTAATAATACCACACCATACATTTATAGAAAATGTGGTTTGGAAATGTCTGTCTTTGGTCCATCTAGGGTTACTGTCATGCCAGATATGGCTATTATGTCTATTCAAAATGTCATTTTCTGTAAATCGACTCTCGTCAGTCCATATAATGTTATTTAAAAACTGGTCGTTTTCTTGGGCCTTTATTTCCATTTCTGCAATAAAATTTAGTCTTGGTAGCATATCATTAGGACGTAAATTATGTAAAAGATGCACTTTGTAAGGATGATACGTATTTCGCTTCAAGATATTATGGACCGATGTTCCGGAAATCCCCGTTTCTTGTTGTATAGCTCGTACCGAGGTATGTGGATTAGTTTCAACCTTACCTAATACCACGGTAGAGTTTCTATCATTTGTAACAGTGTTTCTACGTTGCTTCTTTTTGTTAAAAGAACCACAATCACGCAAATTCGTCGATAAAGACAAAAAGGTTTTATGATCGGGATGTCGACGGTTTGGGTAACGTACCTGATAAAAAGTCTTTCTGCTTCTCTGGAATTTCTACGGCAGTCACCGAATATTAAAATCATGTCGAGCATTTCTTCATTCGTGTACTGGACCATACTGAATAAATGTCAAATGTGACAAAGTTGAAGGTGTAGACTTGTAGTTATGGTAATAGTAATATGTAATCAACTTTGACACTTCAAGAAAACAAATGAAGGTTCAAAAGTAAACGACCGTTTTTAAATAACATTATATGGACAGACTATGGATATTATTTGTAATTTTTGTTAATTTTGCATCAGTTTTTGTTGAATAAATATTACTTTATCTTGATCGAAAAGACTATGATTTGCGAGAACAAAATTAAATGAAGTAATTTCCTGTGATATCTATTAGTTAAATAAAATTAATTCGTCACTGTTTTATTCAACGCAATCTAATACAACGAAAATCTGCAGTAGTTATGCCTGAAAACTTAACTTTAAAAAATCTTCCTCTTGGAAAAAAATTACCTCAAATCCAAGTATCTTGGAAACTAGTGGCTTTTCGAAAATTATATCACGAAAGTTGCTTATAATTTAGAGATCTTCCAAAACTGCTGTCAACAAAATATGTTTTCGGATTGCAGCGACATCTATACCTGCATTGAGAGGAACGAGATTTGTACTCACAAGTAAAGCCATTTATTGAAACTATACAGTGGGTTTTTCAGAAATCATTTATCTTTTTCCGTTTTTGAGATATCCAGCTGGGGAGTTTTAAACGGGACATCCTGTATATAAACGTGTTTTTTTGCGAGTAGTAATTATCTTTTCTGACTGTTCCAAAATGTATCGGGTATCTAGGACTACAAAAAAAAACAAAAGGTAAGACTATGTCTACCATATGTTGCCGGGGTCGCTGAATCACACGCAACCTATAAAGGGAGCTGTGCATCCACAAAAAAACCATAATCCTATACATTCAACCTCAAACCTCCTAACCCCAAAACCGTATAATCCCATAACCCCATAACCAATAACTTCAATAACCACGTTACTCAGTAGTTTGACTTGATCTCTCATCGTGGGATATATTAAGGCTCTATAAACAAAATATATTTGACCCTATAATCCCCCAACCCCCTAACGCCATAACCCTATATTCCCATAACCCCATAACGTTACGCAGCAGTTCGATTGTTTGTTGCAAGGAACATAGTCTATCGTTATTGGCTTCCCGTTTCATCACCCCTAATCTCCGCTAATTTCAAAAATATCATTCCATATGAAGCTTTATTTCGCGTATACTAACCCAAGTCCTTGGAGTCTCTGGATCATTGCTTTCATGCCATCATGGCAGGCACAGTTGGAAGACGTACGAGAAAGGGTTTCGGATGCCCAGAATCGGCGGCTGGTCACGGTGCACCTCCCTTTACAGGACCTTTCCATAAATGGATCACGGATTCGGATTCAGCGACCCCGAAAACATACGGTACACATAGTCTGACTTTCAGACAGACAAATATTTTTTTGTGTGGGGCTGTGTAAGAAAATAAAATGCTTTTGGTTGGCAAAATAAACACGTTACATTTACCCAAATTAAATAAAGTATGGGAAAAACTAACTTCCCACTTAAATAAAATAGGGTCAGTAAAACCAGTTGGGCAATGGAAGAAAGTAAGTGTTACCTATTAATTTTAAAGCGTACACAACTACGCGATCACGGACACTATCGCGATGGCGATCCATCGCGATCGCCTTTGTCAGAGAACACACTTGCGCTATGGTGACTGCATGCGAATTCATTTTACCAATATTAATAAGTACAGTACTTACAGCATAAAAATGGAAGGAAGAAGAAGCTTTGCTACTTGCGGTGTTGTTGGATGAAAAACGATTATTTAATAAACGAATTAGAAAGTAACGTAATAAAGTTAGAAGATTAATTTAAATAGGGTATTTTATTGGTCAATTTCAATTTTAATACGCACATTGGTGCGAAAGGATGAATATGTTTTTTAATAATTTCAATTAATTTATCTGTAAATTATATCGCCATCGTCACCACGATTAACTTCAGGCAGCAGTACGGCGCGACATTGTAGGGAGTGCAGCTGACGATTGCTTGAATCAGAGAGAGTAGACATGGAGCACGAACCCATGCGGGAAAATTGACAAAATTTGTCAATGTAATAATAGAAATTACTTATAGTTTTTACCGTTGTGTCGTTAGTGTTCCTTATACACCAACATATTTTCATTATTTATTATTTTATTTATCTAATTCAAAGTAGCCTACATTATTTAATTTAAAATTTTTAACACATCACAAAAACGACATAATTGATTTTTAATTCAAACTGCCGCTTCTTATGCTTCTACCGAAAATTAAAAATTATAAAGAATCTAGAATTCTATTTTCCCAATATGATATATTTTTATTTAACAACAGTATACTGAGTTACAGCACATGAACGAGACTTGAGAGCACGTAAGTTCCAGACAAGGAAAAAAAGTAACGTAAAAAATTCATATTTTATTTTGTGTTGAATTTTCAGAAAAACGCTAAAACACGTCAATTGGTAAATTGGAATTGTCGTTTTCTCACGTTGCTTAAACCTTTTTTGCGCTATATTTCATAAACCTATGACGTCATCGACTTTTTTTTTAAATGGCACCACCTAATTTTTTAAGCATAAATGGATAGCCCTTTTGAAGGGAAATGCGTCGATATAGGGTTTGGCCTACTTTAGTTTGACAGGTGCGAAAAAAAAGCCAACGATTGGAATGAACATGGTTTAAATTAATAACAAAAATAGGTATCACAAACTTATGTGCGAACAGTGCTATAGCAAAAAATCTGTTTTGGTTGATTGTAGGCACATGTTTTTATGGAGATTGGGTAGGTACACCCGATCACAGTGGCTATGTAGGCATTGTTCTGAAGACGACAGTTAGCGAATGCAATAGTGCCTCATATCATTGTGACAGTTACAAATACCATAACTTTACGTTACGATGGTGTTGTGTTTAAATGAGAAACAAAGACCTGAAATCCTAATTATGGTTGGATACGGAGATAGGATCCGTAGTTATGATGAAATATGTCAATTATTCAATGCCAAGTATCCAGAACAACCAATACCTCCGTGTACAGTATGCAGATTAGTACCCAAATTTGAAGACGCTGGCAATGTTAGAAATCTGTCTGATCTAGAATGCCAACGACAGTGACAGAAAATGATAGGCAAAATGTTATATTTAGCTGTCACTGAAAACCCACATATTGCCATTCGTCGTATCGTCGAAAACGCCAACATATCTATACATAAAAACGTACCTACAATCAACCAAAACAGAAAACATCCCCAAATTTCCATTTTTTACTGTGGCACTGTTCTCGCATCAGTTTATGATACCTACTTTTGTTGTTATTTTAAACCATGTCCATTCCAGTCATTGGCTTTTTTTTTCGCTCCTGCCAAAGTAAAGTAGGCCAAACCATATATCGACGTATTTCCCTTCAAAAGGACTATCCATTTATGCTTAAAAAATTAGGTAGTGCTATTTAAAAAAAAATGTCGATGACGTCATAGGTTTATGAAACATACCGCAAAAAAAGTTTAAGCAACGTGACAAAATGACAATTCTTATTTACTGATTGACGTGTTTTAGCGTTTTTGTGAAAACGCAACACAAAATAAAATACGAATTTTTTGCGTTACTTCTGGGACACACTGTATGTGAAAAGGGCCTAACAAGGAAGAAAAAATCAAGAGAGCAGAAAAAATAAAAATTGAGAAGATTATTGATTAGTTACGAGAAAATTTGCTCAGAGAGAGGTGTTAAAAGAAGTAAAGTGGGAAAAACCCAGATAAATAGAAATAATTATATTGGAAAGGAGTAAGATAATTAAAGTTCGTCAATCAATAGAAAGAAAAGTTAAAGTAGAGCCAAGAAAAGGATTCAAAAGTCCAGTCGCTTAAAGAGGACTCTAAGAAGACTCCAGGAACGAGATTCAAGACGAATAAAATAAGCAGCAGGTCTGGCTTTCCACAATAACAAGAAAACGAGGATTCAAGAACGAGATTCCAGACAAATAACGTAAGCAGCAGGTTCCGGAGATCCATTAACTGCAGAAAGACGAGGATTCCAGCAGCAGGTTCCGGATATCCATTAACAGCAGAAAGACAAGGATTCCAGGACAATATCCAGGCCGAGTACAAGAGGAAAGTCAGTTCGACAATAAAAATATTGACAAGACATACATAGAGGTAACTTTGTGCACAAAGTATTACAAAATCGTATAAGAAGCTAGCTAGCAAAAGGAGATTGAAAAATACAATCTATAGTCATAGAAAAATATATAGAATAATAATAACAACATTCAAGTAGTATTTCCTAAAAATAAATTCGATAACAACACAAAATCTTCGTTCCAAATTGATATTAAATAAATTTAATTTCACTATTTGAATAATTATAAAAATTTGGCCATTTTAAAATTTGATAGAAGTAGATAAGCTATGTGAGTTCAGAGCCAAAATCCCATGTATTTTCTTATGAAGGTTCATCCTGGTCATTTTTGACGAATTTTACCCCCTCTCCTACACCTTTTACCTTCCCCCTCCCCTTCACCGCCCAGTCAATCAGAGCGCAACAAATTGGCGGTAAATTTAAAATCCAGTCATGATAGGGAGGTCAATGAATTCCAAACAGCAGTTGGTGGTAAATTCAAATATCTAGGTTTAAACGCTTGCGCAATAGAGATCGGAGTGAAGGAGAGAGGTGGGCTGCAATTGACGGTAAATTTAAAGTTGGTTTCGAATTTTATTTAAATTAAAAAAGTCTTGTTCTGCCTGAGATTCGAACCCCGAACCTTTGGATTCCAAAGCGAGCCCGTTACCTCTAGACCACCGTAGTATTTAAGAATGGGAACGCTATGGTTGATATATTGATGCTAAAAATATTTCAGCTGCTATTAGTGTGAAATTTCATAATCTTAAAATGAGAAATTCAAACACAGCTCCGTTCAGGTCTCTTGAACGAAAAAACATGCGCATTAGCACCTTATATTTCGCTAATGGTTTGAAATAAATAGCTGTATCACTGACACCAGCGAACATAAAAGCATCATATTAAGATTTGAAATAAGCTCAGTAACACATTGAGAAAGAAATTTTAAGATCAAAATTTATCGCTTAATCTATAGGCAACCAACAATACATTATAATAAATCGAATTGAATACAATTATATAAAATATTTCTCAAAGTGTTACAAAAGTGTTGTAGGATAATTCCAAATATTCCTTAAATTGTGCCTGACATTTTACAGTTAATAATTTTATTGTTATATATATATATAAAAAATCTAATAAATAAATTAATTTCTAAATAATATCTTTTGTTTAGTGTGGTGTGTTGTGTGGTTTCCTGCAGAGTTTGTACCTCACTAGAACTCACTACTGAGAAGGGTCGAAAGTTAGCCAGGGTAAAATTGACAACCTAAATTACAGCATAAACATTTACACAAACATATTACATACCCATACATATCACTACTCATAAAAATATTGGCGCAAACATAAATACATATTTATACCCATAACAATATATATGTTGTGGGTTTACTTAACAATTTGCTCAATATTCTGCTTTGAAAGTCTGAATCTCGCAATGGGCAATATAAATATTGCTGTGGAAAAAAATTATAATATTTGATATTTATGCTCTATTTTAAATAAGTAGTCAAAGAAAAACTTCGGAGTTTATTAACGAATACATATATAAAAAATTTTCAATAATTGCTCCCATTATGCGCAAGACAAAGATTATACATTTTAATTAAATTTCTCTTAAAATTATTGACTTGACCAGATTCATTTAAAATGCGGATTTCCTGAGATATATTTCTTTCAGGTGATTTACATTATTTGTTCTCACTTGATATACTCTATTCTTTAGAGTATCCCAGAGAAAAAAGTCCATAGGGGTTAAGTCTGTACTTCGGGGAAGCCACAAAATTGTACCGTTGGCACCTATCCAGTCAATATAAGTATTGCCTAGGTGCTGTTTAACGGCATTTATTCTGAATGTTGGAGCACCGTGTTGCTGCCAGACAATATTTTGCACATCAAGAGCATTTACCAAATTACATATTTCTCTTCTGAGAAGTTCAATGTTTTCAGTCTATTAAATAGATAAAATACTGGACCTGTTTTGCCTCTGAATAGAGATATTGGTGTGTATTTTCTGACGCCCAGTGATGTGAATTCCTTCTATTAAAAGCGCTACTTGTAAAAGTGGCCCATCAGTCCGTAAGATAGAATTATAAAAACAAATAACAATAGCAATATCAAACATGATGGCAGTGGTACTATACTGTTGACGTTGGTGATACTTAGTAATAGTAATTGTAGTAGTAACAGTAAAAGTATTAATAGTTGTTGTTGCGCCAATGTAATAGTGTCAATAGCAGCATTACGAACCTAAAAATCCTTCATTTTGTAAATCTATCTAGCGTTATTTGGCAAAACTCGCGTCGCCTATTAGTGTAATTTCCATATAATTTTTGTACCAGGCGATAACAATATGGTTTATATTTTTTACTTTCAATACACTCTGATTCTCCAGGATATTTCCAAATACCTTAAGGCATCTTGAATCAAAAGTTTCGGGTTTTCTTGAAAGTAAAGTAAAATCATGACTTGCATATTTTCAGTTATAACGTTGTGGGGTTTATTTCTTTTTAATTTATTATTTACCGTACTAGTATTTCTCCATTTGTTGTAGATATATTAGTCCAAGCATTCAGTCACGGATTAATGTTAAATTTGCAGAAATTATTACCTGGACAAAAAAAATATGACCGTATGGAAAATTAAATTTTAAATTGAGTTTCTTATTCTTTAAACTCGATCCAAAATGGCGAACATGGTTAAAAAATATCGCAAAGTTGCAAAAAACGGTTTTTCTAAAATAACTAAAAAATATAGCACCGATTGAAAAATTTTTAATGAGAAGGTTGTAGGTTTTAAAAAGATCTATTGATTGATTTTTTGTAAGTATCGATTGCTTTGTTACTTTTCGAGGCATATCGAAAAAACCGTTAAAAATCTTCTCTTAAATTTTTCTATAACTCGTTTACATCTACGTTCCCATACTTGCTATTTACTGCAAGCATAGCCCGCGGCAAGCCAAAAAAGTACTTATTTGAAAAATTTAAGAATATTAATTATTTTTCGAGATATATCGATTTTTTCAAACAAAGGCGCTTTCGAAAATTGTCTAGATCTTCTCAGCGAATAGCCCCACAGTGACGATTTTCGGTTTATTTTCTTCGTATAGAGGTATATTATCATGCTGTTAAAAAATGTTGACGATTTTATTAATTTTAAGGATAAAAATAAATAAAAAATTTTATGAAAATCACTTTTAAAGAAAGAAACTGCTGAAATTTTTTCTCGAATTTAAAAAAAATCTTTTTCTACGACCTTCTGGAGCCGAGATAATTTTTTTATTAAAAAAAAAAATTGAGGACACAATTGACATTTTACAGCTATGCGCTTGATGGAGGTTAATAATGAATACTTATATTTTCAAAAAATAAAATAGTAGGATATGTTTACTTGATTTTTAGTATTAGTAATTGAGTAATAAACTGAAGCGTGCAGGCGCTGAGTGCGCCAGCTGGATCGGACGGAGAAGTAGAGGGAAGCAGCGCGCGCTCGCTCTGAAAACTGATGACGCGCAGACTAAATGGCTTGTGCTTGCAAAATCTTTGATATCTCGGCTTCTGGACCACGTACAAAAATTCTTTTTTACTTAATCTGAGGTAGCTAACCACGAATATTATAGTATTTTCGCCTTAGAAGCAGAATAGTCCCGTAAATGTTTAGTTTTTATTTAACTTTTATTTTTTTACTTTTATTATACTTCTTCACGAAAATATGGACAACGAATAAGAAAATTAATCAAAAGACAATCCGACAAAGAAAAGAAGAATTTCATTCTATAAATAATTGTATCTATATAGGATACTTATTAGTTTTCATTGTAATAATTTTATATGTAGATATTTATACGTAGTTGTATAATTATTAAATATTTTTGTAAATAAATTCAATTCTTTAAACTTATTTTACACCAAAATTAATTAATTATTGAAATGATGAAGTAATTGTTAAAAAGCCAGCAACAAGTACGTCAGTATGACATTAGACATTAGACATTAGACATTGTTTATTGGTGTTAATCATACAAAAGTATTTACACAAGTCAGAATTGAGGAAAAGAAAAGAAAACAAACAGATGATTCATGATTAATAAAGCAAAAAAATTAAGGTATTACACGAAAAATACTGTAATATTATTAATTATTAAAATGAGATAAATGCAACAAAATGTAAATTAAATAAAAACTAAACATTTACGGAACTATTTTGCTTCTAAGGCGAGAATGACTATAATATTCGTGTTTAGCTACCCCAGATTAAGTACAAAAGAATTTTTGTATGTGGTCCAGATGCCGAGATATCAAAGATTTTGCAAGCGCGAGCCATTTAGACTGCACGTCATCAGTTTTCAGAGCGAGCGCGCGCCGCTTCCCAAATACAGTTTCTTTTAATGATAATAATAATAATGTAATGTTTATTCATTTCAACAAGTTAACAAATTACAAAAGAGCAATAACAAGATCAGTAAAACCAATAACAAGAATACTACAGATAACAAGAATAAACGCAGTACACGCACTATAGGCATAGCCTGTGCGTGGGGAAGGTAAAAAAAAAAAGACAAAACCTAACAAACAAATAGAATCAATTTCAACATAATAACAACAAGATTATACACAGTCCACACATCAATCAATAGTATTACAAGATACAATTTACAATTTACACCATAACATGTAATATACATAAGAACACGTACATATTAAGCAAATACTGAACAATTAATCGATTTTAGTTCCACAACATCATGGATATCCTTTCTAGCAACAGAGAAAATAAAGTTTTTTAGCGCTTTTTTTAAAGTAACTGTAAATTTCATGGACTGTATTTTATCTGGCAATAAGGCATATAACCTCGGACCAAGGTAAGTATGACTTTTTTGTCCTATGCTTTTATTCTTTCTTTGAGTTACAAACATTTTACCTTTGTTTCTTGTTTCATATTTATGTTCGCTGACTATTAATTGACTTTTATTTTTGTGTTGATGTATAGTTAGGAAATAGAAGAATAGTTGCCGCAGGTCCATCAAACACGCTTCAATAAAAAGATCATCCGAAGGGTAAGTAGATATTTTTTTAAACATGATTTTAATAATTGTTTTTTGTACTATTTCCAGATTACGCAATATACTCTTACTTACATTTCCCCAGGCTACAATTCCATAAATTAGGTGCGATTGAACCAATGAATTATAAATAATTATCAGAGAATCATGGTCAAGTATATCCCTTAACACTTTAAACTTATGAAACAAGAATCTTACCTTATTAGAAATATATTTTATGTGCTTATCCCATTTTAGGTGATTGTCTAATATGACACCGAGATACTTAAATTCTCTGACCGAATTGATTACGATATCGTCTGAAATAGTCAGAAACTGAACAGTGGGTGAGGAACGAACATCAACATAATTATGTAAAACTCGCGTTTTATCATAATTTACTGTAAGCAACATTGATTTAAACCATTTAAATATTATAGCTAGATCTTTTTCAGCTTTTCTTGTGACAGTTTCCCAGTCATCGTCACTGTAGAAAATACATGTATCGTCTGCGTATGCTATAATATCTCCCATAGTGGGCAGACAGAATAACTCATTTATATATAAGTTAAACAGTATAGGACCTAATACAGAGCCCTGAGGGACTCCATACGTGATCCGTTTTAATTCGCTACGATAATTATTTATTGCCACAAACTGATAACGATGAGTGAGGTAACTCCTGAAAAAGTTTAATGACACCCCTCTAGCACCCACTCTTTCCAGACAGTTTAACAACAGATCATGACTTACAGTGTCAAACGCTTTTGACAAGTCTATAAATACACTGAGGGATTTTTTGTTGTCGTCCATAGCCGAATATATATTGGAAGTAAGATGAAGAATAGCATCTTGCGTAGATACCCCAGCTCTAAAACCATACTGTCTTGGTGATAATACCTGATGTCTCTCAAGGTAGGTACATAATCTTTCTTTTATTATCTTTTCAAAGACTTTAGATAAAGTTGTAATTAACGATATTGGTCGGTAGTTAACAACATCAGCACGATCGCCAGATTTAAATACTGGTATTACCATAGATGTTTTCAATGCATTAGGAAAGTATCCTTCTTCAAAGCATTTATTAATTAAGAACATTAAAGGTTCACCCAGAAATGGACCCATGCATTTTAATAATTCCCCTGTAACTCCATCTTCACCAGGCGACTTGTTACTTTTGAGTGATTGTATTATATTATTTATTTCAGTTAATGTTGTTGGTTTAAGAAATATGGATTCAAAATGATTAAAATAATTTGATGTTGAATTGACTTCTGGCTGATTAATAATTTTACCTGCCAATTTTTGACCCACAGTAACATAATGGTTATTAAATACGTCAGACATAGTTTGTTTATCTTTTATAGTTTCTTCATTGTGATTAACGTATTGAATATCCCTTGATATTTTCTTAGACGAAGTTAATTCCTTCACAGTCTCCCACATCGCTTTATTGTTATTTGAACTTTGCGCAATTCTATTTTTATAATAATTCATCTTAGCAGATTTAATTACATTATTTAAACGATTTCTATAAATTAGGTATCGATTTTTTAAATTAATGTCAAATCTTTCCAATAACTGGTTATACATTTTATCCCTTTTGTTTATTGAATTAATAATACCCTGCGTGATCCAACTTTTGCGCTTCCTTTCTGATTTCCTTATAATGTAAGTGGATTTTTGTATCTCTTTTGTAATAATATATAGAAGTTTCTCAAAACCCGATTCAATACTGTTAGCTTGATAAATTTCATTATAACTAATTTGGGTCATGCCTTCGCTAAGTTCTTTATAGTCAACTCTTCTATTTATTTTTATATCTTTTTTGGAAATCTTACTAGTTTCAAAAATAATTTGAACAAGTACCGTATAATGATCAGTTAGTTTTGTTTTTATCACAAAAGGTAATAAGTATTCATAATCGCATTTAGTCCTAATAAAAACATGGTCTAAGCAAGACCGACTATTTTCTGTCACTCTCGTAAAATCATTTATTGCAGAAACAAAATTAAATTCACACAGATTATTCAGATATTCCCCTACATGTTCACTTAGTTCATTTTCGAGTATGTTAATGTTTATATCACCCACAAACAGAAAATAGTCAGCCTTATCCAAATTGCTATTTGAAAAGTATTGTTTCAGATCTCGCACAAACTCCAAAGGCTCAGTAGAAGGTGATCTATACCCAGCCAAAATATTAATATTTTTTTGCTGAAACTGAATCTCGACTAGAATCAATTTATTTCCATTGGCAAGAGGAATCAACTTATGTAAAAATTCAATACCATATTTTAAGTATATTATAGTACCATCATTTTGATTAATTGTTCCGTAGTTATATACAATACTGTAACCTGGTATATTAAACAAGTGTATATCGTCCAATTGTCTAGTTTCTGTTAGAATAATACATTCAGGAATTTCCGTGAGTTGTTCTAAGTAACAGCGAAATTCGTTAATATTTTTGTTTATACTTCTTATGTTATTATGAAGCACTTTAAAATTTATATTTCCTCTATTGATCTTAAGAACTTCGTTACACTCAGATAATGAGTCTAAAGTTATGGTGTCAATTTCATTAGTATTAAAATCTCTAATATAAGGATCCATGATTAATATAAAACCAAAAGAAGTATTTAAGAAAACAAAAGGAGAGATATAATTAATTATACACAATTTTGCACATCAGAATTAACAATATACAATACTATTTATGCCTACATCAACGACATAAATTGGAATCCTAAGTATCTCTTCTGATGGGTGGAGACAAACACATTATACATATATGGACCTCTACTTACTTACTACTAACAAACACATGGAACTATTAATGTTTCTTATCGGACTTAGCAATCCTTTCTGAGGATCGAATTGTATCACCTGATGAACTTTTTTTTGATAGACGACTGGCAACTTCAGCTATTGGTACGGGAGCATTTTTGGAATTTTGGGTGTGTTTTGTCGGGTTTTTTTGTTTTATTTCTTTGTTGCCACTACAAAGTATGTCTGAAAAAACCTCTTCAGTGGTAACAGGAGTTGAGGGTAAACTTGAGTTTTTCCTTTGAAGTGGGGGTGAAAGGGTACTTATATCTATCTCATTTTTTGCGTCAGTCTCTTCCAAATGAGTTTTTTTTAAATCTTCATAGGAGTATGCTTCCCCATTGACAATTAATTTAAAGTTTTTGATTTTTGCCGGAATATTCTTTTTCCTTGCGTATGTCAAATGTTCTGTGAGAAGCTTACGTTCTTGGAGATCTTCAGCTGACAAATCGTCAGCAATATTTATATTCGTTCCTTTCAGTTTGTTAGCCTGACTGATTATATTTGATTTTTTTAGGTATGAGATAAGCTCTAATCGGATCGGTCGACTTCTGGTATTACTTTTCTTTACTCCTAACCGATAAGCATTATTTATTTCTGGTATAGTTAATTCTACATCTAATTTTTCATTTATTAACGCCAAGATAGTGTTTATAACGTTTTCGTTTTCATATTCCTGACAGCCATATACGATGATATTATTCTTTCTGGCTCTTCTTTCATTGAGTCGAATTTTTAGTTTAAGTTGTTTATTCTCCTCTGATAATTCTTCATAGTTTTTCTGTACTTGATTAGTTTTTATTTCTAGTTCCTTTTTTAGCGACGTAATTTCCTCCTTAATTTCCTTATTTTGGGCAGTGAGATTCATTAAAGCTTTATATATATCGTTATTTGATACGTTGTTCGCGTCAGTCATTCTCATGCAACAGAATGTTTGGAAATTATATAATGTTTTCTCCGCCTAAATGTTTGTCATCTACTTAAAATTTAATTTTGAAGTTTATAAATGCCGCAGTGTATGGCCACCTTTTCAGTACTCTAGGATAGGGTAAAAAAACACTGCCACAACAAAAAACTCTACTGCTGCTGATAGGAATAATCGTATAGGTGGCGTAAATGTGTAGAAATATTTATCTATACATTGCCTAAATGAGAGTTATTTTGTAAATATAATACTTTCAGAGGATGCACTTACTAAGATAATTTAACAGAACATTCACTCACTAAATTTTACTTAGTAGTAACCATAACAAACTATAGTTTTCTTTGCAGAGTTCACTATTCTACTTCACTCTTTACTTCTGTCTGTTTTGATTTCATAATTCGCGTTACATTTTGTCCGCTGAAAATATTTGCGGGCTTTGTACAAATTATAATTCGTAATTAGTGTAACACGACAAGACATTATTGTATTTTCTGCCCGCTGAACCAAATCTCATGTCGCTTTTATGACCTGCACTGAAATGGCAAATTTTAATTTAATTAAAATGATACGCGTTTCACGCTACTGTCACTGATTTGTTTAAATATGGCGTCCTCACAGACGAATTAAAATGTCAGGGTCGGTGTAAATCGTGATAAACATAAAAAAATTAATATGTTCCAAATAATTTCAAAAATGAAAAGTGAATTTAACCACAAAGCAAAATAATTATCTGGTCACTTAAAAAATCAAGAATTTCTGGCTATACATGGAGTGGGGGTTATATGAGAGAATAATATCAATTACAAAATATGAAAATATAGAAGCAATTTGGGAAAGTATACAGGGTGATTCAGTCATAATGTCATTAATTTTAAGAGCAGATAGAGAAAAATGAGTATAATACGATGGCGTGATTTAAAAAAATTAAATGTATATTTAAGCTGAAAAAAAATATTTTCAAATCATTATTTAACCCCCTTTTCAGGCTATCACTGACCGGCTGACGTCAGCCGGCTACGATATGAACAAAGCGACCTAGATGCAATGTTGCCATATTTATATATTTTCGCACATATAAAGACAATAAATAAACGGTTTGCTCACGTCAGCCAATAATAATTTAAAATGCTATAAATTATTTTTTTATAATTATGCAATCAACATATTAAATTGTTATTGTTACCCAGCAAGAATCTCGAGGAGGTCTGAGCATGACTTGCCAAAAATCATTTTTTATTAACATCATAGTGATAATTTTTTAATTTGCTCTAAGCCTTCTACTAAAAATTGAAAGCAACGTGGCCCATTCAGATGTACAGGTAGAAAATGCGGCCCAATTAAACGATCGCCATATACTCCTGTCCATACATTGACACCCAACCTCCTCTGAAAGCTAAACCGACGAGTAGTGTGCGGGTGACCCAATGTGATTATTATGGCTGCAAAGAAATTAGCTTCATTTCACTTTAAATAAAATTTAATATTGAAATTACAAAACCCCAAGAGTTCAAATAATTTAAATTTCATTTAATAACCATTTCAATTTCATTACAGAAATAATGACATAAAAAACCAACACTCACTAGATAAATTATAAAGAGAGGGTGAAATGTATGTAGTATTTAAATATTGACTGTAAGTAATAGAAGATAAAAATACAATCGGACGGAGACAAATAAACAACTCGGTCCGTATTTCCGACCTATGTCAACCTTTGTCGAGTTCAATAACCTTCTAATTTGCACGTGTACACTTTAGTGTCGTCGCAAAAAGTTGTCGGTGTTTAATCTATGGAAAATCGTGTCATCAATGAATAGGGATGATTGTTTTCGAATGTACGGTTATTACAATTTATCATTTTTAATATTATTAACGTTTTGACGTTTTATAATTTATTATGTTAAATAATACACAGTTTTAGTATTTCAGTTTATTATTCAATATGCAGTTGCGTATAACCAAAGTTTACATAATAAATGTAAACTTTAGTGTATATCTAAACTTTGGTGTAACCTAGGTATTGTTTTTGAGAAGGCAATACTTATGTTTTTTACCTGTTTAAAATGCCAGCACGAGTAAAATATCATTCATCCGTCCAGAGCACTTTGTTAATAAAGTTCTGCTGCACTTCGATTCAGGAACCAATTGCAAAATTCAGGACGATTGGGGAAATCAGCTGCTTCTAAAGCTTGAACTTTTTGGAAATGTGTTATGCTAACTCCTTTGCGGGAAAAATGCGGGAGATATGGAGGGTGGTAGATTTGAATAAACGCTTTAAATTGTTAGGTAATGGTTTTGTAACCGTGTGTAGTGTATTTTGTATATTCGGTTGCGCCGATTTTTTTTATTTGATAAAATTCAGTGTGCCTACAAACCTCTGCTTTATTTATGTTCTTTTAACGAAAGTTGACTTCGAGAAGTAAGGCTTGTTAAAATATTTTGCACTAAGTTAATACAATTATTAAAATTAGTTATAATAAAATGCAGCATGACTCTTTATTTACTTGCATTTTATTGGTTTCGTACATATGTATCCGTATACTAAAGCGGCAAAATTAAATGTGATTATGATGTGAACTTGGCAACGCTGTTCGCCTCAGCTGGCGGTTTGTTCGTGACATTACGTTACAAAATTTTCCGAGCATCCGGGCATCTGGCAGGGCCGCCTTCTTAGCGGGAGTTATGGGTTGATTTCCTTCATTTTTAAAAGTCGAGTAAAAAATTTTTTTTCCGATATTCTGTCTTTATTAAGCCTTCCGAATACGTGATTAAAATTAATGACATTATGACTGAATCACCCTGTATACAAGCATATTATGGAGAATATTTCTATTTGGTAGGTTATTCTACACAAAACATGTAGATGTTTATACAATTGAAGGTAAGAGTGATAAATTTTGAAGAAAGATATGTGCCAAATACAGGTAGCAGGAAAGTTTTCCAATTTTGCTACCAACAAATTTAGTATTGTCATAGATATGCGTTATGCTATAATAACTGTCACTAACTTAGTCTAATTAGGTATATGAAAATATTTCTGGTTTCATATCAGTCCCATATTTGTCGAGAAATATCATTTAAATCTTTATATTCAATGCTTCCCACTTTATTAATACTTGCAATATCTGTAACATTATCAATTAGCAATAAAATATTTTTGTTAGAAATTTTGCAAATGTTTTTAAGGCGTTAAACGCTGCTACTAACTTTATATAATTAATATGAAACAGTTTTCTTTTGCGTTCTAGAATCCATGTGTTTTGCTAAGCGTCAGAAAAAATTTCCATTTTAAAAGCTTTATTTTTACTCTTTGGAATATTATTCAACTACCAGGTAATTTCGCTCTACAAATATTTATCATTTTTGCGTTGTAATTGTTTTTATTACGAAAAAGAGCTAAAAAATTTTCACATTCTAAGTTTTTAAGATGGAGCCAGCCACATTTTATAACAGGTTTTTGGTGGCAACCAGTGTGCCAATTAATCTTGCAAATTATCTAATCTAACATGTCCTTTTGTTTAAAAATATCGATACATTTTCAATAGCCTTTTCTTTTCTGACCTGTGGTAAGGTAATTGTCATTTCCCCACTATTGATTGTAAAACCTAGAAATGTTATTTCCTGTCTATTAATTAATTCGCTCTTATCTAAATTTTAAACAAAACTTAAGTTTGATGGCAGCTTATAAGCCTTTCTTACATCTCTTCGGCATGTATATTTATTTTTTGCAATAATTAGAGTCCTCTAAGTAAGCGGAGCAAATAACATTTTTTTCTCTTAGATATCTCAACACAGGTTAACATAGTTAACACACAACATAGTTATTTTAATAAAAATGTTTCACCCAAGATTTAAACCAAATGGCAAACGATTAAATTCGTGTAGTTTCTTCTCAAAGTAAAAAAGTAAATATTTTCTATATTTTTTCTTAATTGATACTAGTAAAATAACAAGAATTTTTAACTACTTTTAAAACTGTTCAATAATCTTCAAGTTTAAAATGGGGAGGTGTTATAAACTTTTTAGATTTGAAATAGAACTGTAATTATCATTTGTTTTTTTTTTACAAGAAAGAATGAGAACAAAAACTCTCCCTTTATGGAGATACATTCTAAAACAGCACCTATATTAGTTAGATCATTAATTGCATTCTTAAGCATTTCTGATTTACTTATATTGATAATAGGATAAAATTGTTGAACAGGTATGTGATCAAAAGGAATTGAAAACCGTTCAATCCAATCTAATATAACATGCTTATTGTTTATTTTATGTCAATGTTTTAACTTGTGTTTAAGGGAACGAGCGATCCCTAATTTTACTTGCGATTGGAGTACTTCCTGCCTTGCTGTTGATTTTGATGTTTTCTTGTTTCGTTGTAATTTCCTGGTGTAGTTCTCTTCCCTAATTGTTCTGTGAGCGCTGATATTTTAAATAAGTAGACTTTGTGATTGGATTTCCTCGTTGTAACCCTGATGGTCCTGGTTGACTTTCCCAACCAGAGTTCGATGACCTTTGATGCTGCATTTTTATTTCCTTGGCTACGTTTGTCACAGTTTGAATAGATTCTTGAAGTTTCTTCCCAAATAGATATTCGTTAATAGGACATTCATTAACCACTTTCCTCTTATCTCCTTTGAAGAATGGTTTTATCATAATACTGATGAAAATTGTCACATAATACCTGTCCACTGTCTGCTAATGCCGTCAGTACTCTTTGCGGATCAATAGTGTTCGGGTTTTTTAATTATATTCGAGACTAACAGTCCTATAGCAGATAGTACTGCAGTTAGTTGATTTTGTAATTGTGTTATATAACCATTCTGTTTTTTAGCTTTCCAATTTAAGCAGATTTATATTTCGTCGTTTAGTTTTGGCTGTTCAAGAAATTTTCCATTACCAGGGATAGGATATTTTTTGATCAGATTAGTAATTAAATTTTTGTAAACACCCTTTGACATGTGGTTTTCCCATGTTACAGTGATTTCATTATTTTCACCAACTCTTGTGTCATGGTTAAGATTTTTACCAATCAGCTCTAACAACTTTTTATTTACGTTCTTTACACTATCTCCCCTTCTTACCTCACATTCCTTAATTTCTGTAACAACAGAAAATATAATTACAGTAAGACATTGGTCTATTACTGTAATCGTCAGATAATAAATCAGGCATCGAGACATTCGTCAATTATTGCTATTATAATACTCGTATACCTAATATAGAAATAGGTAAAACTAATGAATTACCAATAAATTATCTGTGACATAAAATTTACCTTATGCAGAATCGCTACTATCATTAAAAATATATAATATCCTTTAACTTGGACAACAACAGTTCATATTTTTGGTCCATTTTTGGTTTTTTAGTGGGGCACTAACCTCATTTACTTCGCTGTCCGACAATTATGAAGTCGAAATAATCCTTTTTCTATGAACTTTGGGCATTTTTACTTTAAATTCACTAATATTACATTAACCACTCGGTGACACTGTGTACTGGCCGGCACAAATGAATACAATGAAGGTATTTATAGAGGGACGTTACGATATGGGCTGAATCAGGACGTTTTTTTTGACTTATCTTTGAAATTGTGCTGGCTAGTATGTGTGATAACCATGGAGGAAGCGAAGAATAATTACATATATGAGTAACATATGGATATAAAGAGATTACAGTGTTTTAACATAGTGGGAGATGTACTATTGTCACGTTTCCTATTGAAAATACCAAAAACAATTATGTAAAATAGATGTTATTGTTGGTATTGTTACCTTTTATACATGGGTCATCACAAAGCAGTTTTCTCGACAACAGCCGGGTCATTCGTCAGAAATTAAGAGGGTATATGAAACAAATAACAAAATTACTGTTCTGTCAATAAAAACAAATAAATAGGTAACTCACCGGGGGGTTTCACTCCCCCTAACCTTAGGATTCAAGGTATTTCCTTCCATACGTTTCCATTACATTAATTAGCAACTGTGTATCATTCTGTCTTCAACAACTAGCTAGTGTCACCTGAAATAAGTCGAGGCTCCCCCGGACGCCAACTAGTTAGCATCCCAACTACCGGGTGTGTGAGTCACACTATTATTATTATGCCACCTACTCAACACCACCCAGTATGTGTCAATCAAAGCGCATGCAAGACCCCGTAGAACTTACAAGACACACTTTGAAGGAACCACAGCCATAAAGACCGGGAACACGTGGCATGCCCTGGGGTTTTCAAAAACATAAACGAGTATGGCATATTACTCACAAATTAATCATTAAACAAATATATTCAAGCTAGCACACAGATATAATCGACCTTATTCGGGCGCTGGCCAGACACCACTGTCTCAAAGAACACCCTCTCTGTTTCCGCATCCTGAGCTACATCTTTGTATATACCCATAAATTACATTATTCAAGGGCACATAAATACTTGGCTGGCGCATTCCGTGTATACAGCAGAGGTTTTATTCAAAGCAACCACGATAGTTTCATTTCATAATAAAATATATATTGATTCGTATTATTACAATACGTTAAAAATAAACAAGTGTTACATTCGGCCAACCTGATATTGGTTGCGTCCCCGCAACTTATTCCGACTCGCTATCAAATAGAATGGGCAGTGCGACTCCATCCTCATCACTCAGCAATGCAGTTGAGACATACATACATTTGTGGCAACCCTCTGAAGAATGAAAGTAGCATGCTAAATACAAATATGCAACACATAAAGATGCATTAAAGCAACATGCAGTTCCGAAATAGAAGTTTCTAAGCATAGAATAGTAGGTACCACACATTTTTCTCTCCGCAATCTTCAATCAGTCACACTCACCTATGCTTTTCTTTTGCACTCTTTCGTTTTAAAGAAACAGCCTAATAATTTTATTAGTACGCCACTGCTTCAACGTATCGAATAATGTGCATTCAATTTATTAACACAATGGCAAAATTCGTGGTGTTTGGTTTAAACTATTAAAGAATGTAAACAAATATATTCGGAGCATACGGCCCGTGTCCCATAATTAATCAGTCATCACTTAGTTTAAGAGATGTGAAATATAAACATTCGATAACGGTCGAAGCCGCCAGCCAGCCTTCGCCCTTACTCGAACAGTCGCATCATTTTTTATAATTTTCATGTAATATGAATATTACACAACAAATACCCTCACCTTATTGTTGTCAAGACAAACAGTTTGTGCGACCCCACACCTGAATGTAAAATAGATGTTATTGTTGGTATTGTTACCTTTTATACATGGGTCATCACAAAGCAGTTATCTCGACAACAGCCGGGTCATTCGTCAGAAATTAAGAGGGTATATGAAACAAATAACAAAATTACTGTTCTGTCAATAAAAACAAATAAATAGGTAACTCACCGGGGGGTTTCACTCCCCCTAACCTTAGGATTCAAGGTATATCCTTCCATACGTTTCCATTACATTAATTAGCAACTGTGTATCATTCTTTCTTCAACAACTAGCTAGTGTCACCTGAAATAAGTCGAGGCTCCCCCGGACGCCAACTAGTAAGCATCCCAACTACCGGGTGTGTGAGTCACACTATTATTATTATGCCACCTACTCAACACCACCCAGTATGTGTCAATCAAAGCGCATGCAAGACCCCGTAGAACTTACAAGACACACTTTGAAGGAACCACAGCCATAAAGACCGGGAACACGTGGCATGCCCTGGGGTTTTCAAAAACATAAACGAGTATGGCATATTACTCACAAATTCACAAATCATTAAACAAATATATTCAAGCTAGCACACAGATATAATCGACCTTATTCGGGCGCTGGCCAGACACCACTGTCTCAAAGAACACCCTCTCTGTTTCCGCATCCTGAGCTACATCTTTGTATGTACCCACAAATTACATTATTCAAGGGCACATAAATACTTGGCTGGCGCATTCCGTGTATACAGCAGAGGTTTTATTCAAAGCAACCACGACAGTTTCATTTCATAATAAATTATATATTGATTTGTATTATTACAATACGTTATAAATAAACAAGTGTTACAATTATTTAAAAAATATATTTTCCTGGGTTACTCGCTTGGCTGATATGAGGGTAAAAACAGAGAGGCAAATCAATAAATTTTTTCATTTTATTTGCCCAAAATACATACTTACGCCATTGAGGGGTTGCTTTTCATGTAGAGAACAAAAATGGCTAACTGGCTCCTGGGTTTAAATATTCTTTCCAAAATGCTGAGTGGATTAGAATTAAACAACCGGTAGAAGAATCGGGAACAATGACTGTCTCAGTTCAATAGTTTATAGAGAGAGTGAGCGATATGGACACAGTGCAAGGGTCAATTCAATATGCATTCAATTTGCCACTTGATACTTTTGGTTGCCTTTAAATCTATTGTGTAATACTGACAATGAATTTTGTTCTATGAAATGAGTTAAATGAATATTTGTACCGAAGGATTTTTTGTAAAAATCTACTAAAGAAATATGTGTCCAAATAAAGTAATGCCATATGTCCATGCATACTTATCTTTCAAAGTTTTGACTATAGTTACAGGGTGATTATTGAAATTTTGCATATTACACATATTATTGAAACCAATCGGTGTACACAGGAGTGTGTTTTAAGTTTTTTGTCTCTTTGTTTCATGTCAACCGGTGTCAACCAAGAACCCTTATTTGTCTCACAGGAAGCAAGAGCTAGAGGATGTCAAATAGAGTCAAAGAAATGATTAAAAATCGATATCTTTTTATCAAGATTGTTTTCATAAATCGTCTCAATAATACTAATTATTATTATTCCCGGTAAATAAATATTGAGCCATTATATTTAGAAACGTTGGATATTAAGGCCTACTAACGACAGCTTCCGGGCAACTGCCTATGTACATCTATTATTCTGTAAATTTTTTCGCTCGTCGCGGAAGACTAATTGCTCAACTTAATTTTTCGTGCTCTCCTCTCACCGTCGCGTCGTCCCGGATTCCTTGTCGGAGAATATCCCCTTTGTGACGCTCCAGTAACAAAATAATAAGTCCGTGCTACATAAACATTTTAGCGCCAACTTTGCAACAAAGCAAACAAAACGGCGCGCTCTAAACCCACTGGCGTGTGAACGATCCTGGCGCGAGTGATATTTCCTAGATTTGTCGACTAATGAGGTGGGTCTCTAAGCGTACACAACTTTGCACCGAAAACGGCAATTAGGTCCTCACCTTATATATTCTCATACGCGCGTTCTTTGAAGTGCTCCAATTGATGCTTAATTAGTTTCGTGGTTTCAAGGCTCCCATTGCAATCAGCCAAGACAACAATTAATGGCGCGAAATGTTAAATATATACATTCTCGAGTTGAACCGCGTCTCGACGTTTTGGCTCTCGATTTGGAGCTTATTTCAAGACGTTAGTTTAAATTTTAAAGGAAATGGATTGGAATGGAATTGGATCGAACTGTTGGGAATTTCCAAAGAGTATGTTAGAGAGTATCTGACACCTTGATTTGCCTGCTCCTTAGAGAGGGTGAACGGTGAAGATAAAATATTTACAAGGTGTGCATATTTAAGTTGCAGTACGATTACGGGCTCTCAATCTGTCTGGTTCCCAAATCGTATTAAAGAGATCTAGTAACCGGTACCCGACTATTTATGGTAGATGTGCGATGAAGCCTTGAAATCACCGAACCAGAAAGGTTGCCCATGTCGTGTCCATTGCTGTGAGAAACAAAAATTTTACAGGAAATTGGCAACCTGAAACCATAATTTTTTTATTCAAACAATTTGAACGTTTTTCTATTTCGATAGCTTCACGCTTTATCCGAGATCTATGTGAATCGATGGAAGCTACGGTTTGGAGCTTTTAAAGTCTATGCTGTGTCCTGTTTCTAGGTGGCTTTTGGCTTAAGCAAACGTGGGATTTAAGTTTTTGACTGTAAGGGGTTCTTCGTACATTCTACTATGAATGCGCTTATTTGTTTGCCCTATGCAGGGTGTGGCGTATCTAATCAATATAAATTAAATCTACAGCTTCCTGTGTTATTTATTAAAAACTTTGGAAATGTTTTTATGCGACCCGAAAAGCAACTTTAATATGCACATATTGGCCGATGAAAATCCTCACGCGATTAGAGAAACTCATTTTCAACATCGGTTCTTGGAAGGACGACTAAATGGACTGACTTTTTGGAGAAACGGTTGTATGAATTATTGGATGATGTGGCATAACAAGTTCGGGCACGCATGTTTTATCTTTTATCAAGATGGGGCCCCATCACACATTACTCGAGAAGTAACGACAAATTTGAATGAAATGTTTCCTCAGAGGTGGATTGGACGCTTTGGTCCTGTGCCATGGCCACCTCGGTCACCCGGACTCCAATGGACTTTTATCTTTTATATCACTTGAAGTCATTGGTTTACAATACTCCAATTGCTACAGTGGAAGAATTGCGAAACCGTATACTTGAAGCTGCTGATAGAATTAGGGGAATTCTTGGAATTTGGGAAAATATTTTCCAAAATTGGATGCGTCGGTGCCATACCTGTATCCGCGCTAATAGGGATCAATTTCAACATTTTCTCTAGAAATTGTAAGTTTTATTTCATTTTGCTCCATATTTTAATGGAGTTTGTTTAGTGCACGCAGTTGGCAACTACAGATGCTTACGGATGTGGTTTTGTTTGCGAACTCTTGCAGTAACAATAATGCATTTAATAATAAGAAAATATCGTTTTTTTTTAAATATCTATTTTTCTTAGTTTATTCTTTTGCATTGAAAAATTCCCCAAAAACTGAGAAGCATCGTTCTATCTTTCAACGACAATTTGTTTACGCTGCTGGCCTACAGCACGTAACTCATCGTACAGCACACGGCCAGGACCGTTCCAGAGAAAATATCTTTATCCATAATTGACCTTTAATTTATGAAAAAAAAGCAAAAATAGAACTTTTTCGTATAGAATACAAATATCGTAAGGAAGCTGTTTTTGTGCAATCTGAACATGAAATTTCATAAACGCCATATGCTTTATTAACAACGTGACCTTTTGGAATTCGAATTAAATTGGGTAGGGTTTGATGCATTTAATATATTGTTTTCAAGTTGTTATATTTTAATATTTTAGCAATTTTGCCTGTAACACCATCTATTTATCGTAAAAACGCTATATGGATATTATCGTCAATCTGAGTCTGAATTCTTTATCTAATGGTAGGATTTTGTGTATGTTTTTTATTATGTTATTTGTTGTTGTAACCGTTTTGGAGAAGGACATTTTGTAACGCATGTAGTTTCGTTTGTGTTGAAGTTTCATCGTTTGTTCCTATAGCTCTATAGTACGATCATATTCGATGCAAAGTAATAAATCATTGCCTGTCAAGGGAACCAATGAAGTACGCCTTTAAGAGTTTTACAAATTGAATAATTTCTTTATACATTATGAAGGGACGAGGGGATCAGTTCAGGTCTGGCACCCTTGTTGCTACAAAAATTCCTTTATTCTCATAAACTATTTATTTTAAATGTAATTTATTATAAATCCAATTCGTTTCCTAAATTCCACATATGTACTACATTTTACCTCTGTACGCGCCACTGTTGTTTACTTGTTTTTTGGAAGCTCTCTCTAATTGACAGCAAAGCTCGCCAGGTTAGTATTTGACGTATAACCGACCAGTTCGTACACTCGATGCACCTGGGCGACTACAGCTACTACCAGCACACAGTGCGTATGCGGCGGTATTTCAGATTTTACATTGAATTTCATTTTAAATTTGAAATGATTTATCTTACGCCTCCTAAAAATGATGACACGATTTTTCTTTGATAAAAGGCCGATAATTTTTTGCTCTACTTTGCATCGTATACGATCCTACTATAGTGATAGAGTGTTGATTGCTGTTTCTGACGGACGGTGTAGAATTTAGTGTTCAGGTACCGATTCATGTGGGTAGGTTCCCTATATACTGCATGAAAAAAATTGCTTTTAGTAATAAGAATTTCTAAAAATGGCAAGGCCAAAATTGTTTTCAATTTCCATAGTAAATGGAATTTATACCGATTTAAAAAGTCTCTTAAAGTGTCCCTACCATGTGGTCAAATAACGAAAGTGTCGACAGCGTATTTTAACCAACTGGGTTTCAACTCGAATCGATAGTTTTTGCTTCAGTCTTCCATGGAAATGTTCGTTAAACATCACTAATGTATTTTTAGTAAGAATTTTGGAACAGAACATTTAAAGATTCGGAAAGAGGTCTGCTTTTAAAGAGAGATACGATATCGAAGCAAACCAAAATATCGTTTCCTGAGAGCGAAAAAGTAAGGAGTTCTATGAAATATGAGTAGGTTTTAACATACTATGTTGTAGTGTTTTGGCTGAATGTTGCATATGTTTATCTGTTGGGTCATACAACATATCATAAATAGTCAGGCACCGATCACTACTAACCGAGTCTCTTCTAGGATTAGCAGTGTGGTTTTGGGAGTAGGCAGACTGAGGCCCGGTAATCATACTGCAAATTAAATATTTATATCTTTTAAATATTTTACCTTCGCCCTTCTCTCTGTAAGGTGTAGGTAAATCGAAGCTGTCAGATGCATTCTAATAGACTCCCCAAATATTCCCGACAATTAAATCCGAGGAGTAGACAGATTGAGGGCTCGTTAGGTATCGTTCGGTTATCCCTACGGAAGCCCAAAAAACTTTGAAGAAAACTTGTTCTTTTGAATATTTTTTCTAGAGACACTAAAACTAAACAACTGATTCTTTGATATCGGTACACCCGGATATTAAATATTTTCACAATTATTTCATCTGCGATCTTATATAAGGTGACAGTTTTCACACAATTGTCTGTTTAAAAAAATTACTTCTATAAAAGCCAAAAATAAAAAAATTACGGTTTATGTAATTTTTAATGCACATTGTCTTAATAATAATATTATTATCTTATCTTTTTGCACGATTTTGTGACGTTATCACTCGTTCGTTAATAGCCGGCAAAGTGCGTGTCGCTTACTATCATGCCTGAGCGGCAGCGGTAACCTCGGACCTCAGTTTCTGTTTACAGTGCAGAAGCACCACTACTAAGACAGCTACAGTGAAGACACGGTACGTCCAAGGGTCTAGAGAGAGTTAGACTTCGCACAGAAATAAAGGTCACACTTGATAAATATTTATATGTATTAAAGGTTCTATACTATACGTATACATACAGTCCTAAACTTATAAAGATAGGGTTAGAGAAACGACTACGGTTATGCACAAGTGATGACTTCTGGAAACGGTAAAACAACGGTACGGTATTAAGCGGCAACCTGACTACAGGCAATCGACAACAGAGTTAGCGGAATGGTAGCGGCAAACGGAGATACGGCAAGTTGGGTGCAGATTTCAGGAATGAGGAAGCGATCAGGCGGACAAAGCGCAGAGCTATATTTACTATGTAACAAAGTGATTTTCCAACACCCCACATTTGTGTTCTTTTTATTTTATTTTATGAATAAATATGATGTACCGCACCGTCATTCATTTTTGGCATTTCAAACACCGTCCGTCACCGCGCAGCCGATAGCTGGCAAATTCACACCGCGATGATAATCGTACGCCAGTCTTCTACCTGCCAGCGAAGGAATCAGTCGTGCCGAGCTTCAGCCTGCCGTCTAGCCAGCGATACGTCACCGCCTGAGTAAGAATTTTACAAGTCCCGCTTAGGAGAACTACGCAGCCGCTGCCGAAGCAACACCAGGGCTTAGAATTAAGCCACCGTCCGAAATTTAGTTCACCACGAGGCATCGTAGAGACCAGTCCAGCCGTCAGCCGTTCCAGTAAGACCTACGTCACCAGGAAGGAATTGGTAAGATTTCACTAAGTCCAGCCTGAAGAAACTGCGCAGCCGCTAGGATTCGCCGTACGAATATAGCAGACAGGCTGTATTCAAAGGTTTAGTCTACCAGGAGCCGTCGTCGCATCCAGTCGAGCCACCAGCCGCCCTTCCCGAAGATACGTCACCGCTGGAAGTAGGTGAGAATTCTACAAGTCCAGTTTAGACGAACTGCGCAGCCGCCAATCCAAGACGAGGGACTTAGGAAACAAACGAAATTGGAGAAGTCAGTTCATCTCCAGCCGCCGTCAACACCAGTCCAGTCCGAAGACCGCTGCAGTAAGTTAGGTTCCGCGCATATTCAATGCGCAAGTCTCTTGAGGTGACAAGAGACCTGACGAGGTAATTGTACTGCAGAGTTAGTCCTGTTCCAGCGTTCCGACCGACCAGACGTGCCCAGGAAAGAAGTGAGTCAAAGTTAGGGAACATAGGTAAAGACTTGGCCGCTGTCCGTTTGTATTAATCATAGCTTCTCTTTTCAGTATCCGCCGTACCACGACAAGGAAAGGTGCACTGTTGTCTCTGTCCGGTGCACTGGACCTAAACTGCGAGTTCGGCTTATAGGATGTTGTCTCCCCCTTTTTCTGTCCTATGAGTTGAAACGCAGGTCGTACCGAACCGCCGACATACGACAAGGAAGGGTGCATTGTTGTCACTGTCCGATGCATTCGACCTAACTGCGCGCTCTGCTGATAGAATGTCGTGTCCCATTTCCTTTCTGTTCTATGAGTGGAGACGCAGGTCGTAGTTAATCTCGTTTCTCTTTCAGGTACGACGTGGTTGGGTGTACTGTTGTCTCTTTCCGGTACACTTAACCTAACTGCGCGTTCGGCTGATAGGATGTTGTCATCCTTTCCTCCCTTTCTGTCCTATGAGTTGAAACGCAGGTCGTAACTAATCCATCTTTCTTTCAGAGATTTTCTGCCAGCCGCCTGCCAGGATTGAGGAGCCCCGCTGTTACTGTTTTATTGCTTTTGTGTAAAGATAGTAGCCAAGTCTAGTCTATAGTTATTGATTGTAGCTTTGCTTTGCTAGATCGCTTCCTTCTTTCTGGTATCTGCACTACCGCTTACCGCCTTAACCGTTCCGCTAGCTCTGCTGTGCTTTGCTTTCGTCAGGTCACCGCTTAACACCGCACCGCCGTTACCGTTTTCCGTAGTCACCCTGTATATAACCATAACCGTTTAGCAATAGAGTAGAATAGTGTAAATAGGTAGAATTGGACTGAATAAATGTAAATATATTCCAATTGTGTGACTTTTATTCCTGTGTGAAGTCTAACTCTCTCTAGACCCTCTGGACATACCGTGTCTTCACTGTAGCCGCCCGCGTAGTGGTGTTTCTGCACTATAAACGGAAACTGGCGCCCGAGGTAACCGCCGTCGCTCAGGCGTCATAGTGACAATAGACGTCACAAATTTGGCGCCCGAGCAGGGACCTAAAAGAGAGAGTTAGTGAAGATTTGGAGATTCCGACCGTTTCCGACCGTTTTCGAACCGTTCCGAACCCGGCCGAAGACGTCATACACCATCTGGACAACGCGCGAAGAAATTCGAGATCGAAGCGAAGTCTCAAGAGTGCTAGGACACGAGAAGACTGCACTTTCGACCAGAAAGTCCGAACTCCGCCCGAACTTTTCCGAAAGTGCCCGAAGGAACCCGATCCGAACATATCCGTGTGGGGTATCGTTTTCATGGGAATTCGACCCCAGGAATCGATTGGTGACACTTGGAGTTGAATCCGATCAGCCGTTTCGAAGATAGGTCTGCCGTAGCGAAGTGGGAAGCCGAAACCGAGAAAAACCAGAAGCGACAATCCGTTTGTATCCCAAGACACCGTCCAGACCGTGTTTTACCGCCGTACCGGATTTTGCCCGGAGCTCTTGGCGACTCCGGTCGAAATTTTTACCAGGCGTGTGACCCCTCGTGGAATAGGTACTTGGGGGCGTAGAATCGATTGCCGTTGGTTTCATTTCGATCCGACGAACCGTTCTGGAAAACCGTTTACCAAATTCACAAATCTGAGTGAAATTTGGTGAAACCTGCCTTCGGCAATCCCTGGCATTCCGACCGACCATATATTAGAGACCGAACCCGCCACCCCGGATTTTACCCGGAATTTTGAAAAATCCGGTGTCAACCCGTACCTGGCTTGTGACCCCTCGTTTAGCAGTAAATCGAGGGCGCAGAATCCAGCGCTGGTAGTTTCAGCCCGAACTACTCAAGCGTTGAGGAGATAGCACCTGGATAGTTGGTGTTGAGACCGCAAGCCGAACAGACGTGTCAACTGGAAGAGCTCCGCAGCTATCACCGCCCTGAGAGTTGGTGTTGAGACCGCACACCGAAAAGACGTGTCAACTGGAGGAGTCCGCAGCTAGCACCGCCCCAGAGGTTGGTGTTGAGACCGCAAGCCGAACAGACGTGTCAATTGAAGAGCTCCGCAGCCTTCACCGCCGCCAGACCAGAAGAAGACATGATGTCAAGCGAAGAAACCCGCATCCTGACCGACCCTGAACCAACCGTAGAAGCCGGAAGCTCCGACCTAGCCGATTTCCGTCTGAGCTGGATATATAAGCTCAAGAAGGAGCAACTGGACCTGGAACTGGAAAAATTTCGCCTAGACGTCTCTGGAACCGTCGAAGAGAAGAAGA
>NW_019418902.1:9774-10984 GCF_000390285.2 Anoplophora glabripennis | reverse complement strand
TTAACTATACTGTTGTAATACGATAGAATGTTGAACAATTAACATGTTTAACTATATATTAAAATTATAAATCTATATATCTACCAATGAATTTTAATATCTACCAGTGAATTTTTATATTTGGTACATTTTTTATAGATACGAAACTAAATTGATAATCGTGTTAAAAATAAGGGTGTAACAGTCGAGGGTGAATGTTAATTAAAGAACGCCTGGGACAGCGAGTTGGTATTTTCTTTACCTGGCACTATACCTTCGTAGAGGCAAGCTCTGGCTTTAAGTTTGACACTGAAGGGTCGCGGATGACGCTTCTCGAATAATACAAGTACGAAGTGAGGAGTTCTACAAATCGCGGCCGGTTAACAAACGCCGGCCGCCACAATTTCTCTCAGAATCGACCTCGTTTCTGCTATGCCGCTTTCAGAACCGGCCACCAGTTGAAAAATTCTTCCCCCCCCCCCCCATATTACAGAAACGTCACCGGTTCTGCTACTCCCTTATCATAATTCCGTACGAATGTACGGGGTGGGCTGAAATTCTGAGACGGGATATAGCTGGACGTTTCAGTGTATAGCGGGTAAAACTGATTGAAAAAACATGTAAATCCAAATAGAATCAAGAAATATTTTATTATTATTACGTATTTGAGAAAAAATGTTACAAAAATTTGCTCTTTAACAATGTATAGACGAGCTTTTTTGAAATAAAGTCGCAGTTAACTTTGTTCTACTATTCCAAACAATAGGATACAAGGCAAGATTTACATCATACAATACTACTACTTTTTGTTCACAACGTATGGATTATATATTTTTTATGATAGTAACATCGAATTGTTTTTTCACTCACTGCAAACTGCAAGCACAAAGTACACATAGTACGCGAAGCACAAAGGCTCCATCTATCGCGCTGACTTCCACTATGCCATTCAAATGGCTACTACGGTGGAAGCGACCTGCTAAAATTTGCCAGGTACTTTATTGCACGAGTGTCGCCTATAGAGGGCGAAACACAATGTAAGTCGTCAGTGCCGCGAAAAACAACTACTCCGAGGGCTATTTGCCCCTACCGGCATTGAATTACATTCGCGACACCCAGTACAACAGCTAGGATCGTTCATCAGCTGGTCCCACCAGGCACAGACCGGTTTCGGACTTATTAGTCCTCATCAGTGTGTCATAGGTAGGACAACCGATGAACGATCCAGCTG
>NW_019418902.1:3400-8581 GCF_000390285.2 Anoplophora glabripennis | reverse complement strand
GTGCTTTCAAAAATGCAGTAAAATACAGGGTGTTCCATTTAAAAAAACATAACTTTGATATGGTACGCTTTTCCTGGACACCGTGTATATCTCAAAATATTTTTAAAATGTAGCCATAATCAACCTACACATACCCACCTAAACAGGTTTCTATAACATTTGCCGTTTGGTCACTAGCGACCGAGGCGTTACTGGTGGCCCACCCTGTATATAACTTTCGGAGATATCGAGAATCAAATCTTGAAAATTAATAGGAATCCTTATTTCATCAGAATTTCTATAATATGGAGAACCATATGGTTTATATGTGTGCTCGTGTGAGCTAACTAATGAATTATCAAACAATGGCTCCTCAAAAATGTCCAACTTTGCACTAACACTTGTACCCATCATGATTACAAGTAACGAGGGTTCACTTTTAATCCAATAGACTCTAGAAATATACGGTCTTTAGCTGACAGCTTGGGTGTTGTCACAATAACGTTATTTCGGTAAATAAACTGATTTTTATAATTGTTCATATATTTATCACATTTTAAGCACGAGGAGGACGAGTGCTTTCTATGATTAAAACAAAATCCCATTGCAGATGAATATTTTAATGTAGTTCTTTTAGTTCAAGCTTCACAATAATTTTCTCTCCGCGAAAATCTACAAGATTAGCGCTATCGTCCAAAACACTTAACGTGATGTTGTCTATATACTGACGACCTTGAGGGCTTACAGGCATATAAATAATATTTTGTGGTTCCTTGGATAGTTTGAAACCAGGTCCAACGTCTATATCGAATTCATATAGGGTGTGTGCTTTTTGTCCATTTATATAAGCGCTCGAAATAATATTACAGTCAACTCGAATAATCCGAACTTTCATAATATTCACTGGTAATGTTGATTCATATAAATTATTTGATGGATATATTTTATTTTCAAATCCTATGATGCTTGCTATAGAATATTTATGACCCAAGTCGATGGCAAATGTAGATTTCATTTCACATTTTAATGTATTATTATTCGCCCTCAAAGTAAAGTACTTGTCAATATGGAAATCCTCGTTCTTCTCGACATGTTTAATTATTATTGACTGTAGAATATCCTGAATAGTATTATTGATTTCATCGAGTTCGTACACACCAGGTGGTAATTGAATATATGTGGTCGGTGATTTGTTCTTCAAATGGAATCCTATTATATTATTTTTTTCATCAACATTTAATATTGAATTGTATGAGTAGAAGCCGTGTAATCCTAAACCATATCGAGTATTTGTATCCAATTCGATAGGCGGGTAAAAATCGGCACTAAGCACACTTGATTGTTTTGAAAGCGTGAATGTTCGAGACATGACTAACCCGTAAAACTTCTTGACACAACACTTTATTGTTGTTTGCAGCAGCAGCAGTTGAGGTCTAATATTCTCTTTCTTCTTGTAATTGGTGGTAAAATCTCGACATTTGCACTCACTTTATTTTCAGATGCTAGTGTAACGTCGCGCACGTTGCAAAAACAACACAAGTATTTGCGCTGTACAGGGCCGTCATTCACGTCACTAGACTGAGACGTACTATCTTCACTGTAATGTTCTAAACAATACTGATATTTTAGAATATCAATGTCATTTTGCAGGTGTTCAGGTAGTTTCTCCCACACTAATGCAATTTCATCGGCAGCACACGCGATCATCACTTCTTTAGGTAGATCTGTCAACTCTTCAGTACTCATTTTTGTAAGAGTTTTAAACTTTGAAAATACTGTGAGAGAATTAGCCATTTTTTAAATTTTCTCACGATCCTCTTTAGGAGTCGACGATGGTGATGATGAGAAATTTATTATCGTTTAGTTATTATCACTTAAAAATTTTAAGCATAAATGCCCACACAACACTGTATTATACCTTTGTTGACGATCGTAGTTGTAGTAAATTTTGTTTCGGCGGATCCTTTTATTGCTCAAGTATTCAACGAGTTCTTTAGGTGGGGGTAAATCTCCAAAACTATCATAATAATTAACGACATTCCCTTTTTTCTTGTATGCGACCCAATGAGTCCCTAGGCCATTTATACTGTCTAAATTTAAAATACCCGATTCATTATAAAGAGGTCCACTTTTGGGTAATTCATCACGCATATATATACCGCGAAAGTTAGAAATCATCATTATTTTAGCATATCGATCAAGATCAATGTTGCTTAGAGGTTTTCGCGGTATATGCTTTAAAAGTTTTTTGAATTGTTTTGATGTAGATAAAGTCCTAGTCCGGTTCGATAAGGTTTCAGATATAATCCTTTCCCGTTTTTTCCCAGATTCACAGATTCCAGCGCTTTATTGTGACGTATGTCCTCAGATAATCGTTGCTTAGCGTTTTTCACTTCACTAATTGTTTTATAAATACCCGCGGCTCCTCCGGCCAAACTTCCCAATGCGGATAGTCCCGCAAATATAGGAATTAGAGGTAAAATTCCACCGACTTTTGGGATAGGTATTACACGCGGTGTGCGGATATTTTTTTTACCCCCCGATGTTTTCAGAACCCTTCGAGCTGCTTGTAAAGCGAATTGCGCGGCTTTTCGCGTATTATTAGAAACATATCGTTTCCCACCAACTTTTCGTATTTCTTCTCGCACTTTATTAACAACACCACTACCGAAACTGATTTTCTTTTTTTTATTATTCTTCTTGACACCTCCTTTTTTACTATTGTTTGTTTTAGATGACGATGCAGATTTACATCCCATGCCTAAACGTCGTTTTGCCTTCATAATATTAGTAACTAACCAAGCAGCTGCCTTTTCTTTAACACTAGCGTCCTTTGATTTCACTCTGTTCCATGCACGTTGTTCTAGTTCATAATCTGCTTTATGTCGTGTTGGTAAATTTTTATAATTCTGGTAACGTTCATCATGAGCCATACAAAAGGAGTCTAATTGGTCGATCCCAATATCCCCTCGCGCTAATCGCTTCTGAAGTTTTGTTCCGGGTCCACAATACTGATAGCCCGGTAAATGTAATTCAAACGGTAGTTTATCTATCAGAGAATTAGCAAGACCTTGTCCTGTTCGTGGTGACTTTGACACTATACTTTTCGACTGTTTGACGAACGGCATTAAAATGATAAAAATATTTTCCGTTAACTGTCTAGCTTTCGGAACGATACCGATCAATTAAATACAATGTACACAAACCAATTCTATTTATATAGTATCCGAATCTCGAACAATGCGGGTTGTGAAACAGAAAGAAACATTTGCAGTAGACAATTTAGATGAGTGTGTGGGAAGTGGATTAAATATTAATAATAATAATAATCGTCATGGTTCGTTTTTACCATCAAATATTCGCTGTGTTTTAATCGGACCCCCCGCTAGCGGGAAGACTAACGTTATGATATCGCTGCTTATAAACCCCCATGGTTTACGTTTTGAAAATGTATATTTATATTCAAAATCCCTCAACCAGCCGAAATATGAATATCTACGCAACGTTTTAAAACCTATTCAAGGCTTGGGTTTTTACACCTACAGCAATAACGAGGATATTGTAAGTCCAGCAGATGCCAAACCGAACTCTGTGTTTATATTTGACGATGTGATATGTGAAAAACAAGATGTGATTAGAGCGTATTTCAGCATGGGCCGACATGCATGTGTTGACAGCTTTTATCTCGCTCAAACATATTCCCGCATTCCAAAACAACTAATTCGAGACAATGCAAACTTAATAATATTGTTTAAGCAAGATGAAACGAATTTGCATCATGTATTTCAAGATCATGTTTCACCAGACGTCACATTCAAAGAATTTTTGCAAATGTGTGCTGAATGTTGGTGTCAAAAATTCGAATTTTTAGTTATTGACAAAGACAGAGAAATAGAAGAAGGTAGATATCGTAAAGGATTTGATAGTTACATATATATATGAAATAGGTATATTAAACTAGTATTAATTGTGATTCAAACAATGCCGGGTTCACATCAAAAAATGGTGGTTGACAAACAGGAAAATATCGATAGTGATATAGATTTAAAACACAAGTTAATTGAAGCGACCGAGGCTGTTCGAAAAAAGTTTAATTACATAAAAAACAGACATGTTGAAAATCAGGTAGCGTTGGAAAAAATATACGAGCCCATCACGAAACCCTTAAAGACCTTATCTAATGCAGTCGAAACAAACCGCAAACACGTCTCAACAGGCCAAATTTTAGCCACACCCTATAAATCAACCACCTGCAGTGCTACTACGACTAAAACACCCAAAACTATTAGTGAGAGTGAGAAATCGATAACTGAAGATAATTCCAATTTTGAAGAGGATGAAATGATATACATGATATCAAATAGACACACCTCCATTATCTTTATCATCTTCAACCATCAGATCCGATAGTGATGTCGTTAGAAATTATATCGAGGGAGTGGAAGCTGGTGAGTCTGCATATGACGGCATATATGGAGTACGTGTTGATATGAATAGTGGAAAACTATGTATGGGTAATGCTGAGGTTAAATTTCTCGGTAAAAACATCACCTTTTTCAGAAATAAAAAAAGAATTAGGACTTTTCAAGGCAACTCTCAGTTATATGATTTACTTTTTTTAAAACATCCTCATGTGTTGACAACTTTTTATCTCGCTCAAATATATTCCCGCATTCCAAAACAACTAATTCGAGACAATGCAAACTTAATAATATTGTTTAAGCAAGATGAAACGAATTTGCATCATGTATTTCAAGGTCATGTTTCACCAGACGTCACATTTAAAGAATTTTTGCAAATGTGTGTTCGAATTTTTAGTTATTGACAAAGACAGAGAAATAGAAGAAGGTAGATATCGTAAAGGATTTGATAGCTACATATATATATATATATATACAGGGTGTATCTAAATAACACCGAAAAAATTCAAGGGGCGATTCTCCGATGAAATTTAATAGGGGTCTTTGGTATACAATTTTTTGAAAAAACCCTTCCCTGAAAAGTTACGCTCCTCCTAAATTTACAAAAAAAAATTGTTTTTCTTTTTTATCTTCCACGTACATCAAGCTAAAGAAACCAAACTTGGTGAACATTATCTGTCAATAAAACTACACTTTTTGAATTTTTTTCAACCCTGAACTATTTTTGTAAGGGGTTGAAATAATCAACCCCTATGACATTTTTTCTTATAATTTTTTTTTC
>NW_019418902.1:0-1761 GCF_000390285.2 Anoplophora glabripennis | reverse complement strand
ATCAATTAAATACAATGTACACAAACCAATTCTATTTATATAGTATCCGAATCTCGAACAATGCGGGTTGTGAAACAGAAAGAAACATTTGCAGTAGACAATTTAGATGAGTGTGTGGGAAGTGGATTAAATATTAATAATAATAATAATCGTCATGGTTCGTTTTTACCATCAAATATTCGCTGTGTTTTAATCGGACCCCCCGCTAGCGGGAAGACTAACGTTATGATATCGCTGCTTATAAACCCCCATGGTTTACGTTTTGAAAATGTATATTTATATTCAAAATCCCTCAACCAGCCGAAATATGAATATCTACGCAACGTTTTAAAACCTATTCAAGGCTTGGGTTTTTACACCTACAGCAATAACGAGGATATTGTAAGTCCAGCAGATGCCAAACCGAACTCTGTGTTTATATTTGACGATGTGATATGTGAAAAACAAGATGTGATTAGAGCGTATTTCAGCATGGGCCGACATGCATGTGTTGACAGCTTTTATCTCGCTCAAACATATTCCCGCATTCCAAAACAACTAATTCGAGACAATGCAAACTTAATAATATTGTTTAAGCAAGATGAAACGAATTTGCATCATGTATTTCAAGATCATGTTTCACCAGACGTCACATTCAAAGAATTTTTGCAAATGTGTGCTGAATGTTGGTGTCAAAAATTCGAATTTTTAGTTATTGACAAAGACAGAGAAATAGAAGAAGGTAGATATCGTAAAGGATTTGATAGTTACATATATATATGAAATAGGTATATTAAACTAGTATTAATTGTGATTCAAACAATGCCGGGTTCACATCAAAAAATGGTGGTTGACAAACAGGAAAATATCGATAGTGATATAGATTTAAAACACAAGTTAATTGAAGCGACCGAGGCTGTTCGAAAAAAGTTTAATTACATAAAAAACAGACATGTTGAAAATCAGGTAGCGTTGGAAAAAATATACGAGCCCATCACGAAACCCTTAAAGACCTTATCTAATGCAGTCGAAACAAACCGCAAACACCTCTCAACAGGCCAAATTTTAGCCACACCCTATAAATCAACCACCTGCAGTGCTACTACGACTAAAACACCCAAAACTATTAGTGAGAATGAGAAATCGATAACCGAAGATAATTCCAATTTTGGAGAGGATGAAATGATGTATCAATAGACACACCTCCGTCATCTTTAATTTCATCTTCAACCATCAGATCCGATAGTGATGTCGTTAGAAATTATATCGAGGGAGTGAAAACTGGTGAGTCTGCATATGACGGCATAATATATGGAGTACGTGTTGATATGAATAGTGGAAAACTAGTTATGGGTAATGCTGAGGTTAAATTTCTGGGTAAAAACATCACCTTTTTCAGAAATAGAAAAAGAATTAGGACATTTCAAGGCAACTGTCTGTTATATGATTTACTTTTTTTAAAACATCCTCCGGATCTAAGTACCCGGGGTTATGGAATTAATGATGAAAATAGAAAAATATATGGGGAAATGTTAAATATTACGAATGCAGCCTACAAAAATTATGATAATCAATTAGGGTATAATGGTAGCAAACTAAAAAAGTACGTTGAAGTTATAAAACCGTTATTGCAACAAAAAATTTATTCCGATAAAACAGTGGCATATGTCTATTGGAATAAACTAAAAGAATTAATCGATCGATTACGATTATTGAGGAGCTCTAAAATGGCTGGACATTCGGGAGTTATTGGGTCGTTGTCTACAGGAAGCTGCGGCTAGT
>NW_019418901.1:0-10805 GCF_000390285.2 Anoplophora glabripennis | reverse complement strand
AAATGTAATAAATTTTGATTTTTAACATATTTTTTCTTCGATTGTACCCCTTCAATTACCTGTATCGGCGACACTGCTTTTCAGAAAGAAACCGTTTGCACATTAGTCTTAACGCACAGTTGATGTTTACTAGTGTACAAATTTTGACATTTTTATCTTTAGCCGAATTAAAGATAATTAAGGAAAACTATTTGGAAAGTAACAACTTCAACACACTGTATCTCTAAAACAGGGCGTTTAAGAAAAAAACTTTACATTAACTACCGCTATTATTTTCCCATAAGGAACTTGCACAAAAGATTTTTGAAACATGAACGGGACACCCTGTATATATTGCCGATCACAACTTAATACATTGTCAGAAACATAAAATGTCTGGAGACATTAGTAATATTAATATTAATAATATAGTTGACATTTTTAATTTATGCACAGTTCAACTGTTTACTCTTTGCATAAAAAAACTGAAGCTAGACAAAGGTATTGTTGTGAAATCAAGACTCAATGTAACAATGCTAAACAGGAAAAAACTGTTTCCTCTAATCGGTTCTTCAATATAAATAAGTACGGTTCTGAAAAGATTTAGGCTGAGCCTAAAAATATGGTTTTATACGCTACAAGAAAGAAATGGCATTTCGAAATACTGTTAACAATTATTTATTCTAAACGTTGTTGCTCAGTTTATAAGTATATATCCAACGTCCAACATTGGAAAAAATTACCAGCTAAGGATTAAAAAAATTATTGTCATTTCCTTCTTAAATAACAGCACGAATAATTTTCTTAGCTTAATTCGCACCTTGGTGTGTATTTGTATTTGTATTTGTATTAAATAGAAAAAGCAGATATTAAGTTCTTCGAGACCACTTCAACCTATTTAAAGATATAGTTCAAGACATTGTTTTCAGAGAGAGATACATCTACCTAATTAGTCCACAAATCTATGAAATCACTTTGGTACTTTAAATTTGTTTGTTGTTTTTAATTAATGTAAGTTTTGTAGTCTTTTTACTGTGGGATAAAATTAAATAAATCTAAGAGAATAAACAAAAATTGCTTATGTAAGTTCACAAGTTAAAGTGATTACACTGTGTATATAATTAACACCACTTTCCTCTACATAACATTTTATCGTATGTTCTCATTTTAAAAAATGTTATTACCGTTAAACGTTAAAAAAAAATATTTTTACATGAAAGCAGAAGGGAGACGCCAAAATGAATGATTTACAGAATTTTAAACCTTAAAACTTTTTCCCATTTGAATGTAAATTACGTCAGCGTACAGTCAATAACGTTAAGCCGAATAAGGGAAACACAAACAGAAATGCTTTTGGATAAAAAACTTTTTAGATTACCCTATTTTAACCCTTCGTTTAGGCCGTAAACATATAACTCATTTTTGTAAATTGTTTAAGGATTTATATAACTTCCAGGCATTTTAGTAAAATAGTGGAAAAAATATTTGTACAAGTCTTCTGGAATATGTTTCAAGTTGGTTTTATAACCTCACAAATTTTTACCCATTACGTATAACTTGCGGCTGCTACTCTTTTAAGTCTGACCCCTATCATTTTTCAATATTAACCTCTGGGCATTTTCTCACCTCTGAACCACAGCTGCCGGCGAAGGTCTGATTGATTTTAATAGAAACCAATTGCAACCCTCAGTAGCAATTTCTCTGTTACAAAGAAGATATACGTTTTCTAAGATTGCCAGCATTGATACTCTATATTTTTCAGGAAAGGAGGCGAGATTAAAACGTGTTTTACATTGAACAACTTTTGATCCAATATCTAATAGTTCGAGTAATTAATCAGGAATTTATGGCATTTCATGTTTAATGATTAGAAAAATACCAACGTTATTTATTTTGCCCATATGTTTATTCCAAAAATCCGCAATTTTGCGTAAGGCACACAACATGTCATGGAATATTTAGAGAATGGGAATTTTTCGGACATATTCCTTTCTAAGTTCTTTAGGGAAATTTTAACCTATGATAACCAAAAGAAGATGACAAATGGTAGATGAAATATAACGGACATTTTAAAATAATAACAGAAAAATGAGGTTAGTCTGTAATTTTTTAACTATGTGGTTATTGCTAATTACATTTTATTTGCACATATTTAGGCTGCATAGTTCCACGAATATTTATTTGATTCTAACCTGCTACATAAATCATATCAATTCGTTGAACTAATACAAGTATAGTGTGAAATAAATTGGCATCAAAATTAAATAAACCCTAACAACTAGTCAATCAAGAGCACTTATGTTTGTGCAACTTTTTTGCTTCTTGTATCTCTTACCGTCTCCGAAATTTCCATGGTCGGCATTCTTAAGTGAATCATTTTATATTATTTTAATTTTTATTTTCCTGACCAAAATTATCAATAACAATAATTTCTGTTTTATACAGGGTGTCCCATAAGCACATGATCAAAAAGGTATTGCGACATTCTTTGGCTCAAAAGAAGACCTAACTTCCTTTAAGAAAAAATGTCTGGCTCCTATGCTATTGACTGTCAAAGTTCTTGAAAAAAAAATGTTTTTTGTAATATCTGGAGAGTGCTACTATGGATTTTAATGAAACTTGCTGTGGACTTGTTCCTAGGTAACACAGGTTTGATGAAGCAACCGCGTCCATCTGCCTTGGCTTATTGGTAAATTCTTGAATGTCTTGGTACAAGAATGACCAGAACCTTTTATTTGGTTGCTGGAATCAATTTATTTTATTTTTGTTGACGCATCAGTCCTTTTCGAGTTTTTCGTGCTCTTGATAAAATCTTGTAACATTCATAGTTTTTACGCAAAATTTTTTTTCAATTTTAGACAATCATTATCACTACTACTCAAGTACAACAACTACTCACTACAATTACTACTATCGTAGTAAGCGATGATGTCATTTTATAATAAATGAATTGTCAATCAATTCGTTTCGAATGGCGTTTTCTAATGAAGAGATGACCGACTGACCAACGTCTTAGGGTTTTGCGAAGACATCTTGTCTACGCGGCGCGATACCCAAATCGATGGATACCAGATTACCGATTTACATGGATTGAAAATAATTTGCGCGAGACTGGGCAATTTGGTGTTCGAGCCGTTGACCGTGTGGGTCGTCCTGAAATATGAAATGCAGGCGTTGAGGGAGACGTTTTAAATAGGGTCGCTGAAGATCCAAATATCAGTACTCGCCGTCTGACAGTGGAATTTGGTGTACCAAAAAGTACAATTAATCGCGTCACACGACAACAGCTCCTTCATCCTTATCATGCGATGTCTACCACACTTTTACCACACCATTTTGAGAGAAGATTTCAATTTCGCCCCTTTATTTAAGGAGCGCGGGCACGTGATCCAAATTTCACCAACCGAATTTCATTTACCATTACGCAGAAGAAATCCCTCATGCGAGGCGTATTAACCACTGAAATTTCCAATAAAATGTTTGGACCGGGATCATCGGTGACATCCTTCTGGGTCCTTATGTTATGCCGCGCCGCTTGAATAGCGAACATTATTTCAATTTTCTGACGGATGCCTTTCCGGTTCTAATGGAAGATGTCCCTCTCGATCTTCGTGCTCAGATGTAGTTTATGCACAATGGTGCTCCTCCGCACTTTAGTGCAAATGTAACTGCACGTTTAAATAATACTTTTCCACACAGGTGGATCGGAAGAAGAGGGAGAGATGTTCCTGTCGAATGCCCCCCCAGGTCCTCCGACTTAACACTGTTAGATTTTTTTCTATAGGGAGCCTATGCTACTCCTATGGAATCCCAGGAAGAATTATTATTGCTTAGGATTCAGAACGAGGCGGACGTAATACGGAATGATCCAAAAATGTTGAGGAGGGCTCAATTCAATTTCAATCGAAGGACCCAGCAATGCAAATGGGGGGCATACCGAACATGTCTTGTAATTCCACCATCACCTATCGTATTTATGTAATTATCATCCAGTTTCAATAAAGAGAATTATGTCTTTCCTAAGTACGTCTTTACATTTTTTGAGTGTTAACAAAAAATAAATCTAATGAACTAAAATGATATTCAATCCGTCGCATTGCGATAAACTTTAAAATTGCGACCATTTTACTTTCAATATTGATATCCTAGGTAAAAGAATTGGCAATTATTATTAGAGAAAGCTGGTTCTTGTAAATGGGCAAATTTACTGCGATACGTTTAAAATTGTTAAATTGCAACGAAAAAGAAAACATATTTTTGCGTAAAAACTATGAATGTTACAAGATTTTAGCAAGATACTTCCTACGATGGTAGTGATTGTAGTGAGTATTTGTTGTACTTTAGTAGGCATAATGATTGTCTAAAATTGAAAACAATTTTTTGCGTAAAAACTAGTACAAGATTTTANTAGGAACAAGTCCACAGCAAGTTTCATTAAAATCCATCATAACATTCTCCAGATATTACAAAAAACATAATTTTTTTTTCAACGACTTTGACAGTCAATAGCAGAGAAGCCAAACATTTGTTCTTGATGCAAGTTAGGTAAAATCGTCTTCTTTTGAGCCAAAGAATGTCGCAGTACCTTTTTGATCATGTGCTTATGGGACAGCCTGTATATACTTTTTTCACTTCATATACTATCCATAATTTTTAATTCCAAATACTGAAATAATATTGGCATAATTTTAATATTAACAGCATAATAGCCCAATATAAAAAATATTTTCATATGTATGGCCATTGTTTTTGTATCCAAACAGTAACCAAATAAATTAATATTCATATACGTTTAAAGTTCATTAGGTATGTTTAAAGTTTTTCCATCTAATTGAACTAAACAAAGGATTTTAGATGTTCATTCCTCTCATACAGAAATTAATGGCTTTTTGTTCAAACAGCACAATATTATTTGTTTCCTTTTTCCATTTCACTGATGTCTCCAATCGATGCTACCTACGCAAACAAGTTACTCTGTTCTTACTGGATTATAACTGGAACATGAACATGTTTTTATATCTTCTTTTTATATCTTCTTTCTAAAATTAGAGCTGGGTAATGAACATGAAGGACACATTATTTACAGTACAATTTCACAGAAATGAAATTTACAATTATAAAGTAAGCTTTACATTTAGAAGAATTACGTTTTTCAAGGCTGTTTCTTAAATGCTCTTCAAGAGTCAGGAGCTTGTTTTTACTTAAAACAGCGTTATAAGTTACGTTATATAACTAACAGTGGTTGGAGTAAAATGGGTAATAATAGTGGAGTCTGGAAACTATGCTTGGTGTTATTGTGTTAGTAATTAGACAAATTAGAACGTTTCGCGTTACAAAATGGCACATATGTACGGCAATAACCAACTTGTTGATATGTTGTTATTTTACGGTGAATGTTACCAAAACGCTTTAGATGCATCGCGTTTTGCGGAAATTTATAGAAAGAATTTAAGATACTGGAAGAAAATATATTAGTTTCAACGACATACGAGTATAAATCCCTGGGTTTTGTTGTAACATGGCAGAAGCTTTACAGACATATCTATTTCAACATTACTATATAATGTCACTCATTTGTTAGGTCTAAGCTCAAATAGTGTTGGTAGGTTATATTACATATACCACATGTCCCATTTTAATCCATACACGTGAATATCTCGTCAGTTAAGTCTCCGATCCAAGAATGACCTAAATGAAAGTTGTTTAGTTGATTGGGGGAAAGCTGATGCTGCCCTTGAATTTGACCTTAGCCGTGACCTTGAAGGTTAATTGAAAGTGAACTTCATAATATTAAATGGGACCTTCTATTTTTCATCGTGGGAATGGACTCGGCAGAAAATTTTACATCCAGGTGTGATCTCAATTTTGACGTTGTTTTGTGATCAAGGTCAAGTTAACAACGAGTTCAAAGAATATTTTCTCAATATGCAATAAAATTAACAAATTAATGAAATACATAGGTGTAAGGTATTATCAATCGCAGGAATAAATAATATGATGAATGTTTATTGAATTATCGTACACTCTAAGTGTCGTTAGACCCTGTGAAATTCAGTTAGTCACTTAAACTATTACTATCACATGTTAGAATAAAACATTATTGGAGTTTTAATCTCCATCACTGGTCATAAATAATTCGATAAGTTGTTGCGTCAAAATTAGAGCATTATTACAATTTTAATTTCATTATGACAAATTCATTCTTAAAAATGCATATGAACAACCAAAACTGTAAATGAATATTATACTTCAAAAAATTACAGTAAATGTTCAAAAACGTTTCAGTTTTGGCAAATGTTGAAAATGAAGATAAGCATAATATGATCGGAATTTATTATACCTGTTACCGTAACTATGAAAGAGCATGTCAAATGTATTTGAATGAATATCGTGAAAAAAATTATATCGAAATTTGTTTGAATTTTGAGCACTCAAGAAACCTAGAAATAACTAAGAGCACGGAATTAAAACTCTAATAATGTTTTATTGTAACACGTGGTGGTAATAGTTTATATAAGCAGGTGGATTTCACAGGGTCTAACGACACTTAGAGTGTATGATAATTCAAAACTTAGAAATCTAAAAAAAAATAAATAAATTGGGAACCAACACATTGAAGATGAATTTTTCGAGACAAAACGTCTGAATGATGATGGTCCTGGAGAACCGAAACGTTACATATAAAAATTGATTATGCCATTCGATAGAGGGCAAAAAGTTGCCATGAGAAAGTGTTCTACTTTTTTCAGTATCACCACAAAGCTGAAGTTAAACAAAAACGGATTTCGAAAATTTCGATTTTTTTCAAATATTTCGAAAACTAATCATGTTAGCCTTGATTTTTTAGAGGCATAATGTTGGTCCCCTGATTATGCAACTTTGCCCCCATTTAAGCTACTTCGTAGATCTTACCGTTTCCGAGATCCCTGTAGTGAGAAGCGAATTTGTAACAGCCTGTATGTAAGGAAACAAACAATAGCCAATGTTACAGGGTTTCAGTTCAGCTTCCTATTAACAGACACACAATTAAGGCATATTTTAGCATGTTATAGATGTCCGCCAAATTTGCTTCACTATTTTGATAATTTCATAGTTAAATAATGATTCCAAAGTAAGAAAAAATGCATATAAAATTTTGTTTGGTAATATCTGCAAAGGTGACAAACATCCCATTGTGTAGATATTTATAAGGATGTTTGTTTTCGTGTATTTTGTTTATGAAACCAGTAATACATTCTAATTTCCACATTTTAAATCTAGTAAAATATTATATTCGGTATTTATCGGTACGATAAGTTTGAAATTCTGTGAATACTTTTGTTAAAATTAAAAACTATTACCTTTTATAAAAACTGCCCTTTTGCCAGTAGAATAGTTAGTTTATACTGAATTTTCTTTACAATAAAGGTCTTATTCTAAAGAGGATTCAAGGGAAGGTCTGAAAGTCCGTAAAACAGAACATTCTATATAAGTGTTTAGAATAAAATACGTATGCAATAATGTATGTGAGATGAATAATATAACGGATGATGTATTGATAGATTTCCAATGCATTTGCATAATTATTCTGTTTGATTTGTTTTAATCTGTACCGCGCTAGCCAAAGTGACCTAACGCATTTCCAGTGCAGTTGTATAGTAGGATCGTATACGATGCAAAGTAGAGCAAAAAATTGTCGGCCTTTTATCAAAGGAAAATCGTGTCATCATTTTTAGGAGGCGTACGATAAATCATTTCAAATTTAAAATGAAATTCAATGTAAAATCTGAAATACCGCTGCATACGCACTGTGTTCTGGTAGTAGCTGTAGTCGCCCAGGTGCATCGAGTGTACGAACTGGTCGGTTATACGTCAAATACTAACCTGGCGAGCTTTGCCGTCAATTAGAGAGCGCTTCCAAAAAACAAGTAAACAACAGTGGCGCGTACAGAGGTAAAATGTAGTACATATGTGGAATTTAGGAAACAAATTGGATTTATAATAAATTACATTTAAAATAAATAGTTTATGAGAATAAAGGAATTTTTGTAGNTATTATACCTGTTACCGTAACTATGAAAGAGCATGTCAAATGTATTTGAATGAATATCGTGAAAAAAATTAGATCGAAATTTGTTTGAATTTTGAGCACTCAAGAAACCTAGAAATAACTAAGAGCACGGAATTAAAACTCTAATAATGTTTTATTGTAACACGTGGTGGTAATAGTTTATATAAGCAGGTGGATTTCACAGGGTCTAACGACACTTAGAGTGTATGATAATTCAAAACTTAGAAATCTAAAAAAAAATAAATAAATTGGGAACCAACACATTGAAGATGAATTTTTCGAGACAAAACGTCTGAATGATGATGGTCCTGGAGAACCGAAACGTTACATATAAAAATTGATTATGCCATTCGATAGAGGGCAAAAAGTTGCCATGAGAAAGTGTTCTACTTTTTTCAGTATCACCACAAAGCTGAAGTTAAACAAAAACGGATTTCGAAAATTTCGATTTTTTTCAAATATTTCGAAAACTAATCATGTTAGCCTTGATTTTTTAGAGGCATAATGTTGGTCCCCTGATTATGCAACTTTGCCCCCATTTAAGCTACTTCGTATGTCTTACCGTTTCCGAGATCCCTGTAGTGAGAAGCGAATTTGTAACAGTCTGTATTTATGTATTTTAGTTGACTATCTATTATCCTGAAATAGATTTTCTACAGAATAATGAATAGATTTTAAATAACTAGCCTAGTAGAATGAAGAACAGATCACGTCTTAATATTGTTGCTATTTATTCGAAATATTTTAGCTGCCTGCTTATTTTGGAGAATTTCTATTTTTTCTGTACCAGAATTGGACGCTTGAATAAATAAAAAAATAAATAAATCAATGAAGTTATGAATGAATAAATGAATGTATGAATAATGTTAATAAATCATGTGCCAGAGACGATTTAATTACTGCTTGTACTCATGGATACACCAAGTCAATATCTTTATAAAAAATAGCAACAATGTTAGACATTTCTTGTAGTAGTGACAGGACCGAAAGCTACAATTCTTAAACTTCAGAATGGGTAAGTTTTCTTAAAGCACTCAACTTTTCAATTTCTATTAATTTTCGTTTCTGCCTCATTTCCCAGAAAATAAAGACAGCAATTTTGATTACATGTATTTTGGACAATCTTGATTTGTAAATATGTCAAGTCGCTTGGTGTATTACCACCCAATATCTCGACTGCTGAAGTAAAATAAAGAAGGAGTCAACATGGAAGTGGAAGCTATTCCCGTATCGAACTCTTGTATTCCCGGAGGAAGCAGTGAAGTGCGGTACCCCCAGAGGGCGCTTGTAATTAAGGAAGTCAGGCGAACATCGCTCAGCAAGAGTGATTAGTTTTATTTCTTTGCTCTGACGATGTTGATGGAAGATAGATTTTCCTTAATCTTGCTGTTTACTGAGGTATTTTATTGCAGCAGTCAAACTACTAGAAGGATTGCTGATCTGAACTTTTGTTAGGGGAAATTAAAATTTTACGGCCGACTTTTTGCAGGCAATTATTTTCTAATTAACGTAGAAATTGGTCATCGCCGTCATTTGTCACAGCAGCAAAGACGTTAAGGACTATTATTGGTTTCTTTAAATCAGTAATCTTTTTCAATTTTTTCTTTGGGAGAATATTGGGGGTAAAAGAAAGGTTACGAAATCTTTCAGAAGGTCATGCAAACTGTAAAACTAAAAAAAGTCCATCCAAATAAGTATCATATCTAGAGTTTTGTAGATGTGGGGATATTTTGTCGTGTTTCCACGTCATCTTGTCCCTAAAAGCAGCAGCACGTAGTTGCCGCCTCAAGTGAACTTACACAATATACGAAAAAGTTAACTCAAAACTTTGTATGTGCATACCTATGTGTACCTATGTACGTATAACAGCAATAATGTCTCATACAAATTTAAGTATACCTATGTACAAGATCATCTGTTCACAATTTTCTTGTGTCAATTGAGGTAATATGATAGCATATGATGTAACAACAGTATATATCTGCCCGTAGAAGACAATTTTAGGACAAAGGAGTTTTCCTCAGAATTTCCATAGAAACTTTTTTTATGTTGATTCAGTGGATTTTATTATTCTTAAATCTCATGTCTTTCGGTTTCTAAAATTTATATTTGCAATATACATGATTGGTTCCAATTGGCAAATTGCAATAGTTATTTGTCAATTTAAGCAGTAAATGTATTCTTAATATTTCTAGGCTCAAAATAAATATTGAAATACATAAGGAATTTCAAATGATTTTGATTTAAAATTTAAAAATAATTAGAATGATTTATTTTAACATTTGGAAAATTAAAGTAAAACAGATATTGTTATTAGATATAGAAATATTGTAAAAAATAATAATAAATTATGTAAAATTTAGATAATAAGGTAAAACGTGTGTGAATACAGGAAAGTTATACAAAATTTAAAAAGATGTGAATGACAAGACATGTATTTAATCAGATGTGAAAGAATCAAAGTGGGACACTGTATAAAAATTTATATGGCAACGAGTTTGCATAAAAAAACGAGAGGTGTGCTGAGATGTCATTAGAATGGTTTGACAGAAATTATTAGAATTTGAGAGAAAGAAAAATATAAAATAATCAGTTAAAATTAATCCATTATCAATCAAATAAATACCAGTTAATATAATATTATAATCAGAATTTGGCAGTTCTAATAAGATAGAAGGAAAACACAGAAACATGGACTCAATGAATTTAAGTAAAGGAGTGAAGCAGAATCTAGGAACATTATAGTATCAGTGAACTATTTGTATTATTTGCATGA
>NW_019418900.1:9849-10761 GCF_000390285.2 Anoplophora glabripennis | reverse complement strand
AATATACATATGATTTTCTACTATTTTTCGCCCATTGTTAATGCAAAATTCAACTTTTTTGATTCGCAATTGTTGTAACATTAAAGAAAAACGTCGAATAAACAAAAAATAAAGTCTTTTTTTGATTTAGGTCTTACTTTCAATGTTACAGAGAAAAATATGTCGACAAACGGTAAATATGACCCCTATTCGAAGTTACGCCCTGTATAATAAAAAAATAACGAATATTTCTCATATAAACTTATAAACTTTCTTATTTTCTATCAACGGTAAATAGACACGTCAAAATTGCGACTTCCTGTTCCAATCCCCCAAAAAATCTCCTCCAGGCGCGAAATCTCGCGATAAGAAACCCGCGGCGCGGGACCTGGCAAAGCGTCAAACCGTCGACGCGTCGCGACGCGCTCGAGCCGATACCCGCGGCCGATAGTAGCCGTCGAAACCTCTAGATTCCCGGTCGCCCTTCGACAAGGGGTAGCGAGTGGTCCAGCGCGAAGGGTAGAGCGCGTACATCAGACCTGGACTATGCTGCACTGAATCGACACGTGGCCCGCCTGCAAACATCCTCCGAAGGTATGTTAGTTGTTGTCGTGTCGGTGTTTAGACAAGGCGAAAACCTCGCATTCGTGGGAGAAATTTTCCGACTCGATTTTTTTGCATATTCAGATTCGTCAGATGTTCCTTAACATGAATCAAGATGATGCCGGCCGGAAATCTGGTGCCCATTTGTTTAAACAAATTGTAAAAATTGGTTTTTTCATTTAGGAAATTTTTTTTTAGATTTTTTGGCACATTATAAACAAAAAAGTTCCTATGCACTATGCCTCTAAAATTGATAGTTTTAAAGTTATAAATAATTTAAGTTGCTAAAAATGCGAAAATGACGATTTTCAACGGCCGATTTCCGGGTTA
>NW_019418900.1:0-8189 GCF_000390285.2 Anoplophora glabripennis | reverse complement strand
TTTAAATAGCGAAACATATTTTTGAACACCATAAGCAGAGAAACTGTTTAAATAATGTTACTACATCACTTTGGTTGCAAAGATTTTACAAAGTTTTTCCTTGCCATGATTAAAATTCTTCTAGAGAGCAAAAATATCAACAGAAGTAACGCCTGATGAAACTGTTTTAAACTCAAATTCACCCTCTCCAACCCCTCAAGTGTAGATACTCAATCATCAGCTAATCCTGCTTCTACCCTAGCTCTACAGCTCAGACCGAGAAAGAAGTGAATTTTTGTGTCAATTCTTGATTAAGAAAAACTTTTCGGTTTGCCTCTCGACAGCCGGGGAAAAGTTCGAAAGAGAAACAATCGTTAACCGAAGGGATATAACACGATATAAGTGAGATGTTAAGAAGGGAATTACTGCGAGATGGAATGTCTTGGTAGCATTTCAAGCTAATAGGAATCTTGTGTCTCTGAAATAAAATTGTGAAGTGATGTATTTCAAACCAAATACAACAAATATTGGGTTACAATACCTTGGAATTTAGAAATAAAATTATAAATCAACTCAACTGTTTATTTTCAGACATAAAGGTTCTCCAGAAAAACAATTTAATGTCAACATATAAATTATTGTAAAGCAACGTACTTGGATAAATGACCAAAGCCTGTAATACTTCACAATGTTAACAAAAGAGTTATTTATTGCCTTTTGGCAAGCCATATCATAAATGTTACAAGAATATCGGACACTGAAACGTGGTATATTTCTAGCACTTTTCTACACATCGCGCGCTATAATTTGCCCCTTTATGAGAGCGAGGGTTTTTTATTGTCGCATCTGAATAAAAGGGACAAGTCATTTTGAACGATGATGGCTCGTTCAACTTGATTCCTTTGAGGTGTCCCCTGTAATTCACGTTTTTTACGAGGCTACATTGTGTAATATCATTTTTACGTCCCAGAAAATACTAGGTATTTCGTACTATTATTATACCGGGTGTCCCAAAATTCGAGCAAAATTTGTATGATGCTGATGAGAATCCTCAAGAAATACGACAATAATGACAAGAATGGCTTTCTGTAGGCGATTTTCTCAAGAGACAATATTTTTTTTAAATAAAACGATCTTTTCAATGTTGCTACCCGTTTTAAAAAAAATACGACCACTGTAAAAGGGAGAGGTAACCGGAGAATCTATCACCCAATATATCTTTTTTATTTTTTATAGTTTTTATTTAACTTTGTTTTCGTAGATCATGTTTAGAGAAGATTTTTTATTCTTAGTTATGGCTGGTTTATACTGAAATCCTTGGAAAAAAGTGTGTCTACAGAGTGTCCCATGTTGAACTCCATCGGTGGATATCTGGGAAACCGCTCTAATGATTTTTTTGAAATTGTGATGGTGTGATACGGACTGTGGGGCCCACCAAGTTAAAATATTTTCAAGGGCATCACTAACTTTCTTATTTTAAATGGAACCCCCTGTATATTATTGCATTTTTGGAAACATCATCCATTTTTAAGTTGAAAACTGTATAGCACACTCCATACTTAGGATTGACCGTTTCCGAAATATTTCGATTTTTAAACAAAAATTGACAGATGCAGACCGTCAGCAAAAATTAGTTTTCCCGGTTTATTTTTTTGTGTAAATTGGACATTTTGTGGAGAAATACCTACTTTATCGAATTTGACATGACAATTTGGTCAACAAATATTTATCGAGTATGAAGTTCAGAATATGTGGAAAACTCGAAATTTTTAAATGGAAACCCCTAATTTTTTTGCATTAATATACAGGGGGTTCCATTTAAAATAAGATTGTTAGTATCAACTTCCGGTATAACCGGAAACACGATGACCTTGAAAATATTTTAGCTTGGTAGGCTCCACAGTCCGTATCACGCCATCACAATTTCAAAAAAATCCTTCGAGCGGTTTCCCAGATATCCATCGATGGAATTCGTGGTATATGTACGGTTAAAGTGTTTACTTGGTTAGTTTGTATCCTAGCCAAGTAAACACTTTAACCGTACACATATATATTTTTTAATAGCTATAATTCATTAATGATCAAAATATTGTTTTTGGGAAGAAGAAAACGCCAACATAGATATTGGGTTGGATCACTTAAACAGAAAACATAACACGACTGTTTCCACTAAACAGACTTGAGTTTCAAAACACGTCGAAACCTTTTGATGTGACCGCTTTCGAGCAGGATCCGAAAAACAAAACTCCAACTGTCGCAAAACACGCCTGTCTTCAAAAAGTTTGCGAAAAGTTACAGTTTTGTTTTATTCGACACAAGTTTGTGTTTTGTATTTGTTCATTATTCTGGTTAAAAAAATTGTTCTTATTTTTAAAAAGTCTTGCTTACTTTGGAACGCACTATACAATGACAACAATGAAGAGGATTTTTTTTGTAATTTAGTACAAAACTTAGTATACATCAGTATGTGTACTACAGGGTGTTTCAGTTCGAGTGAATCAAACTTTAACCACAAATAGAATTCAATAAATAATTCAAAATTGCCTTATAAAGCAAGGGTCTAAGTCTCACCTTCATCACTATAAGGAAATTCTATTTTATTGAGTTCTATTTGTGGTTAAAGTTTGATTAATTCGAACTGAAACACCCTGTATATTATAAAAAAGAAAGTTAGTATTTTGAACAAACTTCAGTAAGTTTTAGTAAGAGACAATATCCTTAAAATAACGGCTTGAAAAAATGCTCTAGATCATAATAAACTGTCCCTTAAAATTCGTAGAACCTGCCTGAAAACTTTTTCCATTTCGATAATAGAGGGAAAACTTAAATCCCCCAGTTTACATCCCAAGGTCCAATGATGGAAATAGGTACACCGCTTTAAGAAAGGAAAAATACAATTTCATTTAAGAACAATTGAGTACATCCTTTAGGCATTATTCTTCTTGCGCCGTTTTTACCTAATAAGATTTTTCCAGTGCGATTTATGTAGAAAACATGCAAACGCGACGCGAGCCTGAGATATTTAATTTAAACTGAAAGCCGATCCCTACGCAAGTGGAATTATCTGCGTAGTTCTCATATTCGTTTATTTGTTTATTCTCAGTACAATCAGTTGAATAGGATATATGTAAATAATATGAAATAATTAAACCCACGAAAGATATTAATATCTCTCGAACGAGAATAAATTTATAAAGCATCCCAAGTAAAATGTTTAAACAAAAAAGTTTTTTACGTGATTAATCTTTGTCAAGGGTGATAATGGTACAGCAAGAATACAAGATTTTTCTTTTTACGATCACATTACAATTTCACTATATCAAGTATTAAGTTTTTGTATTAATTGTGATTAAACATACTGGGTGTCCCATGGTGACGAGACATTAGATACATTTCAGAGACTACTTCGATTTTAATTTTAAACTTTTGTGCAGTAGTGTTTTGTAGTTAACTAAAATAATGACGTCTACCTAACGCTTCCGGTTATACCGGAAGTTCACGTCATATTCATTATTTAAATGGAATGGAACACCCTGTATATTATTGCACTTTTGGATTCTACGTCAATGTTTAGGTGGTCTCTCATGAAGGTTTCCTATTCTTAAAGTTAACCGTTTTGGATATATTTAATTTTTTTCAAAAAAAATTAAAAAAGTACTGCCTAATTCAAACAGATGTGTATTTTACAATAATAAAGTTAGAGCGATAAAATTTATAGGGGACATAACTAAAACTCTAAGCTTCCCTGCCATAATTTCAAAATGATTTACTTTCATACAGGGTGGTAGAAATTTAATGCCGAATTTAGTCAATTTTAAATCATCTTAACTTATTTTTTTTAATGTATATTTTTGCGCAACCTGATGAACAATTTTGTTCTCTTTCTTATGGTATAAGGGTTCCCTATACCTCTTCTGATTATTAAAGTATTTACTATTTTTCGTGCAATCAACAGATATCGCATAATTTCTTGCGAGGATGGCTGTGAAAAAACAAGCACCTAATCTGTCATCAGTTTATTGTAGTCAATTTAACACATACAGTGAATGTTTATTTGAGTATTATTTATTGTTAAAGAATGGAAAACGTTAACATTTATTCAAATGCTGACATTCTAAATGTTATTATTTACATTTACATTTACATTTTTATAGATTCGTGTTATTACACAAAGTGTTTACACACTTCAGAAAAGAAACATTGATATTTTCAAATTACAACACAGTTACAAATACAGATACATACATAATCCTAAAATTAGTGAAAATATAAATACAGATTAAAATTGACACTGATTGTAACAGAATAAATAAAATAGATAAAACAATATTAAAAACAAATACAGTAGCTCGGAGCTCACAAATGATTAAAGTCACTGCCAAAAAACTGCTCAGTACCTATCATAAAATGCATTCATCAAAAAAAAAATTATTCTATTTTTAAATTGATTAGGATTGAGATTCCTTATGTGGATTGGTAGGGCATTGTAAAGACGTATTCCTATATAACCCGTACCATTTCTAGTCTTACTTACTCTTAAATAGTTAGTAGTTAAAATTATTCTTTGTTCTAATATTATGAGTGTGCAGTTGATTTCTAGTTGAAAAATTTGTTAAGTTTTGTTTGTAAACATTGCAATATATATACAGGAAACAGTAAGTATATTTAAAGAAATGAAATGCTGTTTACAGTCGCTCCTGTAACTCAAACTTAACATGATTCTAATGGCCCTTCTTTGATGTGCGAACACATCCCTACTAGAGGTAGCATGTCCCCACACAAGAATAGCATAGGATATATTAGAGTGTATAAAACTGTGATAAGCTGTTTTCAGAGTACTCAACGATACCCTACCCACAAGATTTCGTAGTAAATACATATATTTTGACATATTTTTACAGATATACTTTGTATGTTGTTCCCAAAGCAACTTAGAATCTAGGTAAACTCCAAGGAATTTAACGTGATCCAGTTCTGCGCCGTTATCAAATTCTCGTAAGGTGAATATTATTGTCTCAGTCTTTGTCCTGTTCAAAGAAAGTTTATTACTTGTAATCCAGTTCTCCACACTTAACTGCATCTGAGGGATTTCTTCCAACAAATGATTCAAGTATTTATTTTTTATTGATACACTATTTATTATGGAGAGTGTCACAAGATAATAAATGTGATACCCTGTGTTTTAAGTTTTTATTTTACATATAAACTTTTTTATTGCTAATTTTTCGAGAAAAAGTGATTCCTGATAAAAAATTGTGCTTATATTGGGAAGCCATGGACAGAAACTCCGTATTTAAGCATTTCTAGAGTTCTCGAACAACTCTGTTAAATCAGTTTCTACTTTGCTTAGGGAAAATTTCACATTTTGAAATTTTTTGGACGCCCTATATGTTTTATAACATATTTGATTACTGTCCATGGCTTCCCAAGATAAGCATAACTTTTTTTCGAAAAATCAACACTAAAAATCATTGATTTTGTGACGTACGACATATTATTCTTGATTTTCCTACGCTGAGTTACAGAAATTAATTAAAAAAAGTAGATATGAAACGTTCTTTCAGTAATATTCGGGATGAAAGCCTAGCACTGAGGGATAATAAAGATCAAATCGTTCAAGGAACCTTATTTGAGTTGAAGCAATTATTCTCCTTCCCGCTTTCATCTCATTTACGAACGAATTTAGACAAACTCGGCCAATAATTAAAGAGAGATGGAAATCTCATCTTCAAATAATAAAAGACGATTGATAGCACTGTATAATTAATAAGAAATAGTTATTACACGCATAGGAACACGAGCACCCTTTTTTCTAAGCGAATAGATACACTTTTGAATTTGATCTATAGGATTCAAATCTGGAAAATTAGAAGGACAATGTATTCATACAACTTCTGACAGCACATGTAAGAAATGTTTGAGAATTCTTTCCACATCTCCTTTGATTTTATAGTGGACCACGTCAAAATCTGGCATTTCCCTCCAACTTATCACTGATATTAGTTAGCATCCGAGTAATTAAAACGAAGACGTCATTCCACTGCGCAAATTAGATTATCAACTCAGTGAAAGATGAGCGTGGTTACGTGGGTTGTAAGTTAATTAGAATCCTGGGAAAAAAAGATGATTCGATTAGGGTCGCCAGCGCGGTGATCGATGTGTTTTTCTCTCTGGAGTGCAACTAATTACCTAAATTAGGTAATACAATAGCCGTGGAAGTTTACGAGAGTTCGTTAATGTGGCGTTTAACTGAATTTTCGTGTTTTGAAGATTTCGTTTATGGGCATATGGTTTCATTGGCAGTGAACCAAGATTAGCGTTGGGCGCCAAAGTGACTATTAACTTGAATATTGTTTATAATATTATTAATTGTATTAATTTCACACTACACTCATAAACATTTTATGTAAAATTATGGATTAGATCATTTAGTCCGGGCTGTATCGTCGCTCTCGCTATGAACATGATTCTCATTCGATTTTTTTTCATAATCTTACTAAAAAAATTACCCTTGAAACATATCCGCACGTTGCCAGACGTTACTAATGGTCAAAAATTGTTTAAACAATTTTTTTTAAACAAATTCGTAATTTTCGCTGGAAATAAATTTTTTTAGACTTTTTGGACTTTTTTCTAAAATCAGTTTTCGAGATATTAACGATTTTTTGTTCGAAAAAACGCGATTTTAACCATTTTCAACGTCAATAAACTATATTAAAAATTGAAATTTTTAGTGTTGCCAAAATTCTTAAATAATCTTTGATCATCCCTTAACAAAAATCCGAAGAGTTACGCCGGCATATTTTATTCTAAAGACTTGTTTTTTTATTGTTAATAAGGCGCGCGCGCCGCGTTTCTCGGCCGCTTTTGGCCGCCTTCGTATACTGCGTCTCTCTCGCACTCACTCAAAGTATATACAGGGTCGGAAAGTCCCCATGGTTCTTCGACCGTTACATGAGAGCGAGAAATCCGTGCGATAGAGAAAGATGGCTATAATGAAGGCGTCTAATAGTCACCGCCCTTCGACAAATAAGAAGTGGATATTATTTGTGGAAGGGCGAAAAGGGCGGTGACTATGAGACGCCTTAATTATAGCCATCCTTCTCTATCGCATGGATTTCTATGGCTTACTTTATCGCTCTCACAGAACTTTAGATAGACCATCGGTACTTTCCTACCCTGTATAATAAACTCTAAGTATTATTATTATTTTTGCAGGTCATTTTCACCACCTTGGTAGGTGTAGCGATCAGCGCCCGCCTAGACTCATATCTACCTCCTTTGGGTGGCGGATTCGGTAGAGGAGGCGGATTCGGCGGCGGCGGCGGCGGCGGCGGAGGTGGGGGCGGTTTTGGAGGTGGTTTTGGCGGGGGCGGTTACAGTGGGGGCCCACAAATCCCAATTCTAAGGTAAGGAAAGGNAAGTGGATCTTATTTGTGGAAGGGCGAAATGGGCGTTGACTATTAGACGCCTTCATTATAGCCATCCTTGTCTATCACATGGATTTCTATGGCTTACTTTATCGCTCTCACGTAACTTCTGATAGACCATCGGTACTTTCCTACACTGTATACTATTATTTATTTATTTTTAATTTTTAATAGTTGTATTTAATTACTTGTTTTATATATTGTCTGTAATAATATTTACAGTTACGCTTGACAATTTCTCACATTTACAGTAGGTAAATCTATAGAAAATAAAGATTATTATTATTATTAAAACTTTCTTGAATATGGCACGTAAGTTCATACATTTTCATACATTGGAAGACAAAAAGCGGACTACAAATATTAATAATAATAAAGAAATGGAGTTAAATATTCTTTTATATTTCCAAGAAAATCCTATGTTCTCCATAATCGACGCCGCTACCGATTTTGGTATTTCTAAATCATGCATACAAAGAGTTCTTCAAAGAGAAAATCATTGTGACAAGGATGGCTATAATGAAGGCGTCTAATAGTCACCGCCCATTTCGCCCTTCCACAAATAAGATCCACTTCTTATTTGTGGAAGGGCGAAACGGGCGGTCACTATGAGAGGCCTTCGTTATAGCCATCCTTCTCTATCGCATGGATTTCTATGACTTACTTTATCGGTCTCACGTAACGGCCGATGAACCATGGGGACTTTCCGACCCTGTATACTCTACGCCTTGACAAATTTGTGATAAAATTTGTGGGAATTCACATTAAGTTTTTACATAT